>NC_081293.1:112259090-112562120 GCF_030435805.1 Mustela lutreola
CAATTAACTGACTGAGCCACCCATGCGCCCTACCTTGTTGCTTTAGTTTGTATGGCCTTAAGCTCATGGTCTAAGATGGCGAGATCTGCTTTTCATGCAGCAGAACGGAAGACGCAAAAACAAAAAATTACTGTCACATGACATTCCTTTCTATTTCTGGTCCAAGGAGAGCAGAAAATATCATCTTTGTACTTGGTAGCTTTGTGTAAAAATATTGGGGTATCTATTACCACAGATGAATGAGAGAATGGATATTGGGGTACAGGCAGTACTCCTGGGCACAAGCATCCATCTATCACAGGATATCTCAACCTTGGCAACACTGACGTTTTGGGTCAGATACTTCTGTTTCGTGTGTGTGTCGGCTGTCCTGTGCATTGTAGAGTGGACTTAGCAACTTCCCTGGCCTCTACCGACCAGGACCGTTCCCCTCGTCGTGCCAACCCAAACCACCCTGAAGCATTGCTAAATGTCCCCGGGAACAGCTTCCCTACTCCCAATTTGAGAAACATTCTTCTACTGTGTGCAGGAACTATGTTTGTCACTGGGCAGGAGACAACACTACAACAAAAGTGAAATAATTTCAGACAGTGATGAGTCACGATGAAAATAAAACAAGGTCAAGACAGATTGGGTTGCAATTCAGGATGTACTGTGGATGCAAAAGCCCTGAAAGAAAAGAACTTGGTTTCTTGTAAGAAGAATTAGAGGCAAGTGTGGTTGGAAGGAAATTGGGGGAAGTCTTGGTGAGGTCTTGGTAATAGGATCTTTAAGCAAGGAATAATGATCCCCTAGAACAGGTACTAGGAGAGGAGTAAGAGGGAGCACAGGGAGACCAGCAGGAAGCTGTTACAGCCATCCAGGTGAGGAAGGAGGACGGCAGTGGAAACAGTGGTAAATAAAAGCGCTAGAGAAAAAGAATGAAGATAGCAGCCAACTATGGCAATCTTTGATCTACCCACATAGCTCCTGGGGAGGGGGCCAAGTGGTGTTAAAGGGGGTCTATTTCCCACACATTGAGAGGTTCAGTCCAGCCCACTACAGATTGTGTTGTATGTTCCTGTCTTTGTTTCTTCCTAAGGCTGCTGTAACACATTACCACAAATTTGGTGGCTGGATGCAAGAAATTTTATTGTCTCGTAGTTCTGGAGGCCAGAAGTCCAAAATCAGTCTAACTGGTGTCTGCAGGGTCACGTCCCCTCAGGAGGCTCTGGGAGAACCTGTCCCCTGCCTCCTCTAGCTCTGGTGGTTACAGCACTTCAGTCTCTGCCTCTGTGGTCACAGTGATTTCTCCTCCTCTGTATGGTGACCTCTTTCTTGTGTGTGTGTCTGTGACTATATTTAGGGCCCACCCAGTTTATCCAGGACAATCTCTCTACCTCAAGATCCTTGATCACATTGTTCGCCATATAAAATAACATTCACTTTTGCCATGGAAGAGAGTATTTCCAGCTTCCAGGGATTAGGACATGGATAACTTCAAGGGGGGGCAACTTTCAGGTCTGCAGTGTTAGAAATCACTTTGACTGTAATGAGGAAGATGTGTTTGTTTAGCGAATAAGGTGGAAAGTACCACTGTGGAGTAAGAAAATGCCACCTAGTAAATTGATTAGAGAAAGAAATGCCACAAAAATAAAGAAAAGAAGATTGAATTTTTGTAAATGGAGTTCTCAAGAGTTCTAGGAAAGATAGGCCAAGGGATAAAAAAGTTCAGAAAAAGAGCTAACGGACTTTAGACAAATCCATTCTAGATATAGAAGTCAGTGCTTAGGAAGACTGCTATATTTGCACAGTCTAAAGTGGGCATTCGAATGCAAGGTGTGTCCCATGGGCCTTGCCAGTAGTGCTGGGCATGGGTCTTTCAGCTGTGGTGAGGAAGAGCAGGGAGGGACAGTGAGAAGGCAGTGGACAATGGAAGGAGAATGCAGAACCAGACCAACCCACAGAGGTAGAGGAAGACAACAGAGCAGGTGAATGCAAGCGGCTGGGGTGGGGAGGGCCCAGGAGGAAGCAGGAGTGTCACTGCAGGCCAGCAGAGACCAGCACTGGGACTGGGAGCATGGGTATTTAGAGCTGTTGGCATCAGGAGAGGATCAGAGAGGCTCTAGATTGGAGTTTAGGGTAACTCAGTTACCAATACCGGGCCCAAGATAAAGCCAGGCACGCAACCAGGGCGACTTATACCAAATTCTAGAGAGCTTACTTAAAACTTAAGTACTATTTCCTGGAGTCCAGAACCTCAAGGTAGATTTACAAGAAGGGGGTCTGGCAAAACTCTGCGTAACTCTGATGGAAAAGGGCAAGACTGACGCTCCTGTGCTAGAATCTATTAATACAGCCCAAGACATAGTGCAGTCATTACTGACAATAGGAAAGAACGTAACTTAGTACACAGTACAGCTAAACCCATGGGATAGGTGTTTATTTATAACAACAGAATGTGTTAAGAACCATCAGCGGTTAAGAGAGTAATAAGAACAAACAAGTGTAGCTTGAAAGGCAGTTCAGTATGGTGACTCTGGAGCCAGACTCCTTCGTTCAAATGCTGGCGAATACATGGCAATATCTTGTTTAGCAAATTATAATTAATCTGTGTACAGACACCAGAATAATATCCGGGGAACTGGAACACACCCAGACCCTGGCCCTGAATCTAACTTTCTACACTGCTTTGGGTAAACAGCTCAAACTTTTAAAGCCTCGGGTTGCAGATTTCTAAAATTGAGGATTGAGGTACAAGGTTACTTAAACATAAACTTTATTTTTTTTAGAAGATTCTTTTCCTTTATTTGAGAGACAGCTTGAGAGTGAGGGCACACTTACTAGGCAGGGGGGAAGAAGCCAGGGGAGAAGCAGACTCCCTGCTGAGCAGGGAGCCTGACATGGAACTTGATTTCAGGACCCTGGGATCATGGCCTGAGCCGAAGGCAGAACCTTAAATGACTGATCCACCTAGGTGTCCCTTAAATGTACACTTTAAAGCTTATGTGCTTTCTGGTAATCTTTTGAATCTTCATGCTCTTCAAAGGGAGACAGGCTTTTCCCCTGCTGCACAGTCGGAAAAACTGAGGATTGTTGTGGCATCTTAGTTCACATAATAATCCTTACATAATTTTGGAGATGAGGAAATGGAAGTCTAACAAGTGTGAATAATGTGTTCAAAATCAAACAGCTGAATTAGTGGTAAGGCTGGGATTCGATTTTAGTTCTGAAAGTTCTAAAGCTGTGTTCTTCTCCTTCTATCTCTATTATTTTGTCACTAGATTTGATATCTGTGCCCGGGAGGTGAGGATCACAAGCGCCCAGTACCTTCATTATTTACCCACTCTGCTACTTCCGAGGCAATATTCTGAGCAGTCCCTAGTCAGTTTCCTCCTACTGGAGCTCTCCCCTTCCTTGTTATTCAGGCTGTTATCATCCCATATGGTTTAACTCCAGCGCTTACTCCTGTTAAATGTCTCCTGCATGTCTGTGTTCTAGCAGTAGTTCCTGACTTTGATCTGAAATAAAATTCTTATGTGTTTGCTCATTTCATCTATGTTACAATGATCAAAATTAGATATGCATGAAATCAGTGCTAAAATGGAAATAAACAACAAAGGATGAAAAAGACACTGGGAATATCTTCTCCCATTCAGTGGGAGAATGAATTCTTTGTTTTGTTGACTGTTTCCTTTGCTGTGCAGAAGCTTTTTATCTTGATGAAGTCCCAAAAGTTCATTTTCGCTTTTGTTTCCTTTGCCTTTGGAGACGTGTCTTGAAAGAAGCTGCTGTGGCCGATGTCAAAGAGGTTACTTGCCTATGTTCGCCTCTAAAATTTTAATAGATTCCTGCCTCATCCAAGATCATAAAGAACTCCTCAAACTCAACACTCAAAAAACAGATAATCATGTCAAAAAATGGGCAGAAGACATGAACAGACACTTCTCCAAAGAAGACATACAAATGGCTAAGAGACACTTAGAAAAATGTTCATTATCATTAGCCATCAGGGAAATTCAAATCAAAACCACACTGAGATACCAACTTACAGCAGTTAGAATGGCCAAAATTAACAAGACAAAAAACAACAAGTGTTGGAGGGGATATGGAGAAAGTGGAACCCTCTTCCACTGTTGGTGGGAATGCAAGTTGGTGCAGCCACTTTGGAAAACAGTGTGGAGATTCCTTAAGAAATGAAAAATAGAGCTACTCTATGACCCTGCAATTGCACTACTGGGTATTTACCCCAAAGATACAGATGTAGTGAAAGAGCCATATGTACCCCAAGGTTCATATAGCAGCAATGGCCACAATCGCCAAACTGTGGAAAGAGCCAAGATGCCCTTCAACAGACAAATGGATAAAGAAGATATGGTCCATATATACAATGGAATATTATGCTTCCATTAGAAAGGATAAATACCCAACTTTTGTATCAACATGGACAGGACTAGAGATTATGAAGAGTGAAGTAAGTCAAGCATAAAGAGTCAATTATCATATGGTTTCACTTACCTATGGAGCATAAGGAATAATAGGGAGGACATTAAGAGAAGGAAAGGAAAAGTGAATTGGAGGAAATCGGAGGAGGAGATGAGCCATGAGAGACAGGACTCTGAGAAACAAACTGAGGGTTTTGGAAGGGAGGGGAGTACAGGGATGCGTGAGCCAGGTGGTGGCTATTAAGGAGGGCACGTATTGCATGGAGCACTGGGTGTGGTGCATGAATGATGAATCTTGGAATACTGAAAAAATTAAATTAAATTAAAAGAAAAAAAGAAACAGATACTGGGAAAGTAAAAATTCTGGTCATTATTTTCCATTTTCATTTATATTTAAGTCTTTATGAGACAAGGAAGATGAGTTTCATGTCTAAACACTAGAACAACCTAAATCATATTAATACTATTATCATCACTATCATGTGCTGAAGGAGATTCCAAAGGAATATGAATGAAAAAATAGCATTTAAGATTTAGCTTTCAGAACACAGATACATCTCAGAGAAACTGTGACCCCAGCATACATGTATTTGAGGTAATATTTGTATAATTAGTAACTCTCACGGCGATGGGAAACATTGCTCTTTGCATATGTTGTACATTAGCTTTCTAAGTCAAGAATTTCACATTGTTGTATAATAATTTTAAGTTCAGTGTATGGCCGTTAGGCAAATAGATGTAAACTTCATTACCAGATGAACTTTAAAAAGGTGTAACAACTACTAATTACTTATTAACACCAATGTCAACAAAAACAGTACAACAAATGTAGAAGCAAAGTAACAAAAATATAATTATTAATATGGCTGTCCTCTAAGAGTAAGCTATAGTGTCGTCAGGCTTATAAAAAACAGCTCAGGTCACTGTTTTTATTTTTTGTTCTTTATGACTCTTCCCTATACAAACAGTGGCTAATTCTGATCATTTGTCCTTATTTAATCTCCCTATGAACAAATTTGCTGATACTGAATACTATTTTCAAATATATCAGCATTATCATCATCTCATTAAATAGGTTATGATTATTACTGAAAACTCATCAAGGTTTCAAGGCTATTAATGGTTTCATCAACTTAAAAATCTAGTTTTGGAAGTAACTGGTTATAAATCTGTCCTTTTATTGGCAAACAGCAACCATACACCAGTGTTACTCTCAACATCTCAACAGGGTGTTTATCATGCTTACATTTTATGTGAGAGCTGGAATATAGACTTTACAATAGATCTGAAACATCATCAAATATTGTGACAATGCTGTTATGATAACAGCCTATACATGGCATTAAAAAAATTATTGGCTGCTCGTAAATAGTACCTTCTTCTGAACTGAATTGTAAATGTTCTAGAGGTTAACATGATAACAAAGTGATCATCTTCACATGGCGTCGCACAATCTTCCCTCAAGGTTCACAGGCCCTTCTTATTGTCTTTCCCCAAACAATTCTGCAGGGTGATTAAAAAAGAAAAAGAAAAAGAAAAAGACTTAGGTAAGTAGTTACAACAAAGAGTGAAAGAGAGATTCGTAGATATTATAAGAATTTTTTTTAATTATCTTTTTTGTGTATGGTTAATAATTATGAGGATAATCAAATGTGAAAACATGGATTGAGAAAGTCTCAAACATAAAAAAAACTACAAAGTTTGTGGGTTTTATTTGAAAAAAAAAAAAAGTCTGAAGGGGAAAAAATAACACTCTTGGTAAGTTCATTTATATCCCTGCCTTAATCCATTTTGCTTTTGTTTCACAGGTTATACCAGGAAAACAAAATTTTTCAAATTCCTTTCTTACAAACCCAATTAAGATTTTTGGCAAAGAAAGGATGAAGGGACAAAAAACCCCCAGATGGGATGGACTTTCTGAGTGTGTTTTTTTCTTCAGCTATTTGCCAATTGAACTGACTTCTCAAATTATACTCTTCGCTGAACACAAGATGATATCATTTAAAACTGGAGGAAAATGGGATAGAAATTAACCTTAAGAGATCATCTGCACTTAAGAAAGCAAAAGTCTACACTGAGGAAAAAAAAAAAACCCTCATAAAATGGAGTTGGAAGTGTTACTGTTTGCAGAAGAGAGGTTCACCAATCTCTTGCTCAGGCTGAGCAGTAATGGATTCAGAGTAACTTTAACAATGTTAACATTAACCAACCAAATCAGAAGACAGGATTAGAGGAGGTATTTTGAATGATAAGGTACCACTTTCACATGTTTGTATAGATCTTGACACTTTAGGTAAAAATCACAGCTTTGCCTACTGAATGTGAGAAGATATTTGCAAATGATATAACTGACAAGAGTTAATATATATAAAATATACATATTAATATAATATATAATCAACATATATTATATATTAATATATAATATTGATTATTTATTACATATTATAAAATATATAAAGAACTTATACAACTCAACACCAAAAACCTTAAATAACTGGATTAAAAACAAGCAGATGACTGAATAGACATTTTTCCAAAGAAGACCTATGAATGGCCAACAGACACATAAAAAGATGCTTAACATCACATTGTGGGAAATGCAAATGAAAATCACAATGAGGTATATCACCTTACACCTGTCAGAATGACTTGTATCAAAAACACAAGAAATATTAATGTTGGCAAGGAAGTAAAGAAAAAAAAAACATCATGCACTGTTGGTAGGAATGTAAACTGGTGCAGCTATTGTGAAAACAGTATGGAGGTTTCTCAAAACATTAAAGATAGAATTACCATATGATTCAGTAATTCCACTACTGGGTATTAACCCAAAGAATACAAAAACACGAATTTAAAAAGATATATGCGGGGTGCCTGGGTGGCTCAGTGGGTTAAAGCCTCTGCCTTCAGCTCAGGTCATGATCTCAGGGTCCTGGGATCAAGCCCCTCATTGGGCTCTCTGCTCAGCAGGGAGCCTGCTTCCCCCTCTCTCTCTGCTTGCCTCTGCCTACTTGAGATCTCTGTCTGTCAAATAAAGGAATAAAATCTTAAAAAAAAAAAAAGATATATGCACCTCTCTGTTTACTGCAGCCTTATTCACAATAGTCAAGATATGTAAACAACCCAAATGTTCATCCATAGACAAACAGATAAAGAAGATGTGGTGTGCACACGTTTGTGTATCATGGAATATTACTCAGCCATGAAAAAGGACAAAAGCTTGCCATTTGCAACGGCATGGATGGAGCTAGAGAGTATAATGCCGTGTAAAATAAGTCAGATATGGAAAAACAAAACCATATAATTTCACTTGTATGTGGAATTTGAGAAACAAAACAAATGCACAAAATGAAAAAGAGACTCTTAAATACAGACTCTTAAATACAGAGAACAAGCCAGTGGTTACCAGAAGGGAGGTGGGTGGGGGATGGGTGAAACAGGTGATGGGGATTAAGAGTACACTTGTGATGAGCACTGAGAAATGTACAAAATTGTTGAATCATTATATTGTATATGTGAGACTAATATAATACTGTAAGTTAATTATACTTCAATTAAAAAAAGGGAAATAATCTTGCACTTACCCAAAATAAAAGTGGATATGAATATTAAAAAAAAAATCATGGCTTTAATGGAGCTGTTATTCTGGATAACTCCCTTAAGTAAAGGGTGATTTTCCAAAATAAAATTTGAAAACTGGCCAGTGCTGCCCATAATCTTCAGTTAGTTTTGCTTTTCTTTTCTAGAAGACAGCCAGGGAAAACAAGGAAAGACAAAGACTCTATCTTGAAGAGATTGTTTTCTAATATTTATTTAGTGCTTATAACAGGGAGGGGACCAAATGGGGAAATCCAGACAGATTTTAAAAATGCAAAGTGGGATTCATTTGTGGTAAGGAAACCAGCTTTCCCTTCTTTCACCTTTATTTCCTTAATATTTTAATGGTCATTTTATGGTTACTTTATTTAAAGTAAATCAATTATGCAAAACTGAGAAAGCTAAGTTTCTCAAGGAACTCTAAAGATAAAATTCAATTATTAAGGTTGGTTTGACAATAGAAGTACAATTCATGAAAGGCAAGTTGATATAGCTTTTTACTATAGACGGTCTATAGCAATTTTTTTTGCTTCTCAAGGTGACTTCAGAAGGTGAATATCAAAGTGTATGAGCCACTTTTAAGAAAACGGTAGTCATTTAATGACACTTAAATCTCAGAACCTTCTACAAGGTCTCATACTGGACAATGGAGGATGAGTAGGGAGAAAAAATCTGTCTAATCAAGAAATAACTACTAGTATCTTATGGGGATATAGAGCTTTTCTTGTTTAAAAATATTTAAAGTGCCTTCCTGTATTGTAGACAATCTGATTTAATGCTCATAAGGTATTCTAACTCTCATTTAAGTAATGAGGAAGCCAAGGTGCGGGGATGTCAAGTCATCTACCTGGCGCGTAGAGAACTGGCAAACTATGGAGCCAAGAGAGCTATTCTGTTCTTCAAACAGTTATTTATTATGGGAAATTGGTTTTATAGGTGATGAAAGAGCAGACACATGGGGCAGTGTGGTAGGAGACCTCAGGGATTAGCACAGAACCACCACCACTCTTCCGGCTGGAGGGACAAGGGAGAAGACAGTGTCATGGACCCCAGAGCTAGGGCCACCAGGTGGAAAAAAAATCCCTGGCTTTGTCCCTCCTGCCTTCAGTCTCCTCCTGTGCATCCTGTGCCTCCTGTTGTTGAACTTGCCCAGAGGAGAGAAAGTAGGCTTGGGAAATGTAGCTCTCTGAGACTGAGTGAGCAGAAGTAGGAAGACAATGGATCCAAGAATACAGTCTCATGACCGAACAGGCCGAAGAACAGAGTTCTTAATGATGGGGAATCTGGAGAAAAATGTCCTGATTTTGAATCCAGCTCTGAATCCTAGTTTCTAGTTCAGTGACTTTAGATACATTAGATAACGCCTCTGTTGTTGGGTCTTGTTTTTCTCATCCACAAAATAGGGTATGAAAATATTTTAATTTAGTGGGCTGTGATGAAAGTAAACAGAGTAACATATATGAAGCTATTAGCTAAGTGCTTGGTCCAGGGCACATCTTCAATAAATGTCTCCCCTTACATATTTTAAAAATAAAAGAAGAAAGTAGATCAAGGCCTTAAATGCACTAGTGAACAAGGCCCAACTCTCAGTGTGGCACTTGGCATCTTTAGGATGGGTCATTTTTCAAAGAAATAGCTGTAACAACTCCTTTCTGGGGAAGGAATTACTCCGAAAAACTTTTTAACATTTGTTATCAAGAATGCATAAGCTCCAAACAGAGGCAGTTTGGGGAGGAGAAAGAAAAAGGGTTGAGGGAATCCCACTGTCATATATACTCTTCAGGGATTAAGAGATTAGCAGTTACCATAATGGGGACACTCAGCGATGACCACTGGCCATAAGAAAATGAGGGAATATTCCTGCTTCTTTTTTCTCCATTCAGGGATCTAGATGTTTCTGACCTCCTGGCAAAGTCCACTGGTGTGGATACTCATCCTGTTGAGTACAAGCTGACCTCACAAATGGAAGAGAGAAAAAGTTCTGTTTCTAGGCCAAAGGCTTCTGAAGTGTTCCTTCACTTTCCATGGTGGTGCTTGAAGGATGCCCTGGAGTAATTCTCATCAGGCCATGGTGAAGTCAGCAATTTTAGGATCTGCATTTGTTTGCTTGTTTGTATATTTTTAAAGATTTTATTTATTATTTGATAGAGCACAAGCAGGGGGAATGGCAGGCTGAGGCAGAGGGAGAAGCAGGCTCCCTGCTGAGCAAGGAGTCCAATGTGGGGCTCGATCCCAGGACCTGGTGATCATGATCTGAGCTGAAGGCAGATGTTTAACCAACTGAGCGAACATCTAACCGCCTACTCTAGAACACGTGAACTGAGCTCTTGGTGTCCTAGGTTTGAAGCACACCAGGGTATCTACCCTTCTCTGAACTGCCCTGTTGTCAAAGTAGATTAGTTAAACTTGCAACTCAGCTAGGAATACCACATTACATATGTATTTTGTTGCTTCTTGGCTGGCTCTAAATCAAGGCTGAAGTAGCTGGTTAAGAATAAGTTATTCTTCCAGCAGAACAGAGGAATGTATGCTGATGATAACAATGATAACTCTAATAGGTATAATTTCTTGAGTGTTTCCTATCAGCCAGGTACAATGCTAAGTACCCTACACATTCTATTTAATTCTACTGAAAACCCGGTGGGCCTGGTGTTTGACTTTATAGGTGAAGAAAAGTGAGCTACAGAGAGGTACTATAAACTGTTCAGGGTCATAAAATCAGTTAATATGAGATTCTGAGTTATTTCAGGTCGGTCTGACTCTAAGGTCTATCAATATAGTATCTGCTTGCCCTTTGACAGGCACAGTGCCAGACCCTGGACAATTAACAGGGAAATGAGTCCTGGGATCAGTGCTTCTATCATGAAGTAACTGTAGAGCTGTGATTGCTAAAAAGTTCTGATAGCCACAAAAGTTGCCAAATTCTCAGGATAAATCCAAACCGAAAGCAGAAGAACACAGACTCTCCATCTCAGGAGGAACTAAGAGGTCCAGGGATGCCTCTGGAATGGTCTTTTCCCCCAAATTCTCCCCACATATGGTCAAAGAGTGGCTGGGAAATCAATTCAGATTAGGGGCTGCCAAATCAAGAGGCAAGTGATAGGGACGCCTGGGTGGCTCAGTTGGTTGGACAACTGCCTTCGGCTCAGGTCATGATCCCGGAGTCCCAGGATCGAGTCCCGCATCGGGCTCCCAGCTCCATGGAGAATCTGCTTCTCCCTCTGACCTTCTCCTTGCTCATGCTCTCTCTCACTGTCTCTCTCTCAAATAAATAAAGTCTTAAAAAAAAAAAAAAAAGAGGGAAGTGATAGTCAAATTTAGCATGGAGGAATGCAGGCCATGAACTCTTGCTGGGCTGGAGGGGAAGAGAAAGAAAAGCTATAGCCTTTGACTCTGTGACTTTACTAACAAAAGTTTTTTTTCCATTTCTGTCTTTAAATCCATGTTGGAGGCAAATCATGTATTTGAATGCCATAGGTTTTGACCCAAGATGTCTAAAACACTGGGACTGGGACAGAAGTAGTGTGAGGTGAGACTTCAAATTTTGACCTTATTTTTTGACATGAATAGAGCAAACATTGCCAATGGCGAGATGAAATGTTTGTAGAACCTGTCTGTTTTTCAATCTTGTCACTCTTGTGGCTCAATTCTTTTGCTTAAGATTTCACTAAAACTAGAATGCTGTAAGTTAGCATCTTGGTAATTCTCCACACTATGACTGTCTTATATTTTCATGCAATGTCTTCATCTTCACCCTTGAGGGAAAAATCTGGTTTCCTTAATCATTTTTAAGAAGCCAGGACCGAGAGGCACCTGGGTGGCTCAGTGGGTTAAAATTTCTGCCTTCAGCTCAGGTCATGATCCCAGGGTCCTGGGATCAAGCCCCCGCATCGGGCTCTCTGCTCAGCAGGAAGCCTGCTTCTTCCTCTCTCTCTATCTGCCTCTCTGCCTACTTGTGATCTCTGTATGTCAAATGAATAAATGAAATCTTAAAAAAAAAAAAAAAAAGAAGCCAGGACCAAGTGCATCTTCTTGATTTGGGAAGGACAAAGAACCCAAATAACTGACATAGTAATTAGTATTTCAGGTCCACAAAGCGGAGGTCATGCACCTGAAGTTCTGCGTGTTCTTTCAGGAGTCGGTCGTATTCTTTTGAAAGTCGCTCTGATTGCATTTTCATTGTCATCACATCATTCTGTGCCTTAGAGAGGGCTAGAACACAGGGGATAGAATTTTTAAATTTTTATTTTGAAATAATTTTAAATTTACAGAAAAGGTACAAGACCATATAGCATTGTTAGCAAATGCAGGCAATTTAACAGCAATATAATACTTTGTATCTGATCTACCATTCATGTTCCAGTCTTCGCTACTGTCTCAATTACGTGTTTTCTATCATTTTTTTCTGAGTCTAGATCCAGCCCTAGAGCAAAGATTAGCATTAAGTTGTCATGTTTCTTTGGATTCCTTCAATCTGGAATAGTTCCTCAGCTTTCCCCCTGCATTCCTCTGCCCTTTTGTAACACTGACATTTTAAAGAATACAGGTCATTTATTTTTTAAATGGAATGTCTTTCATTTTGGTTCTGTCTGATGTTTGCTCATGATTAAATTCAGGTTTGCATCCCGCTTACACCCAAATATCACATAAGTGATGCTGAATGTCTGTCAAGCTATTACAATAAGTGGCCCATCTGCCTCTCACTGGTTTTTCCATTTTATACTGATTTTCTTCCTCATAACTAAAAAGGAGTATACAGGAAGACAAGACTATGTAAGTATCTTGCTCCTTGTCAAAATTTCACCTTATAGTTAGCATTCACTGATAATTCTTGCCTAAGCCAATCTTTATTGTGATGGTTGTACAATGGTGATTTTCCAGCTTCACCATTCCATCCACATTTATCAGTCAGCATTTTACTATAAACAAGGGCCTTCCTCTCTTTTCCATCTACCCACCCAACTATCTATTAATTCATATATCATCAGTATGAACTCATAGGTTCTTATTTTTTCAACAGTTTAGAATTCATGATTTACTTAATTTCTCCCAGATATGGCCAGTGGGAACCCTGTCAAGCTGGATCTTACATCTTCTGACTATGTCCCTATCATTTTTTAAGTACTCTATTTTCTGGCATAAGATGTTCCAGGCTCATCCTAAATCTTCCCTGATTCATCCTGGGCTCAATCAGAAGAGTAAAGAATTTATTAGAAGGGTATTTTTTTAAAAGATTTTATTTATTTATTTGACAGACAGAGATCACAAGTAGGCAGAGAGGCAGGCAGAGAGAGAGAGAGGGAAGTGGGCTCCCTGTTGAGCAGCCCAATGCGGGACTCGATCCCAGGACCCTGAGATCATGACCTGAGCCGAAGGCAGCGGCTTAACCCACTGAGCCACCCAGGTGCCCCTAGAAGGGTATGTTTTTGAAAAAATTAAGGAAGAAAAAATATTTTATCATTCTCACCAAAGGACAAGTGGCTGTATTTCTTTCAAAGCAAAGATAATCCTTTCTTATACAAAGTTGAAAAATATAAAGGTGTGTGACACTTAAAGGCTTTACCTCAATATGATACACAAAAATGCTCTACACTAGCCTCTGTCTACAAGGAGCTACAGTCTTAGCAGATTAGACAGAAGTTTAAAAAATATATCTATATATCATAAACATTAAAGTCAGCACATTATGGAGAAGATAGCAAGCAAATGTGTAGAAAGGAAGATCAGCACAAGACGGTTTGGAAAAACTCTGTGAATCCTGAACTAACTCTACCTATGATTCTGCATATGTAGTCTTTAGAAGTTGTACATTTATAATCTTTTAGGGTAGAAGTTTTAGTAAAAAAAAAAGTGGGATTTATAAATTTATATTCACTTTTTAGGCATAACAGGATGAAATCATAGGTTCTATTTATAAACAATCTGGCTACCTTTCCTCTTGAAAAGACACCATATGGGTATTTTTATGTATATAAATCACTTTCAACTAAAGTGGCTTTTGTATCAGTACTTTCTATAAGCTTCCTGTATTGTAGGACATTTATTGGACACATCTGTGCTGGGTAATATAGCAGCCTCTAGCTGAAAGCAGCTATTTAGCACTTGAAATGTGGTTAGTGTAACTGAAGAACTGAATTTTAAATTACACTTACCATTCATTCATTCATTCATTCATTTATTTATTTATTTATTTATTTGGAGAGTGCAAAGGGGGCAGAGGGAGAGGGAAAAAGAGAATCTCAAGCAGATTCCATGCCAAGTGCAGAGCCTGTTGCAGGACTCAATGTGAAACAGGACCCTGAGATCATGATCTGAGCTGAAATCAAGAGTTGAATGCTTAACCAACTGAGTCACCCAGGTGCCCCAATTATACTTAATTATAATTAAATGTTTTATTTAAAATGCCAGGTGTTGTACATAAGGGTTGTATATAAGTGTTGAATCAATGGATTCTAAACCTGAAATTAATATTGTACTGTATGTTAACTAACTAGAATTTAAATAAAAACTTTCAAAAGAAAAAGAAAAAAGAAAAAAGACTGGGAAATGTAGCTGAACTCCCTAAATACCCAAAAACAATATTATCGAGTTAGGCCAAATGAGAAGACAGAAATGTGTTCTAAACAAAAAAGTGAGACAATACCTCAGAAAAAGAACTAAATGAAAGGGAGTTAAGCAATCAACCTGATAAAGAGTTCAAAGTAATGCTCATAAAGATGCTTATCAAACTCTAAGAAAAAATATAAGAAAGTACCAATCAGAGCTGAAGAATACAATAACAGAAAAAAAATACACTAGAGGGGATAAACAGAAGATCTGATAATACAAAAGAACAGATTAGTGATCTGGGTAATGAAGATCACACAAACTGGGGTCTCTGGGTGGCTCAGTCAGTTTGGCTCAGGTCATGATTTCAGGGTTGTGAGGCTGAGTCCTGCACTGGGCTCTGCACTGGATGTGGAGCCTATATGAGATTCTCTCTCTCCCTCAGCCCCTAACCACTCTCCAACCCCTGGTCATGCATTTGCTTTGTCTGTCTAAAAAAAAAAAAAAAAAAAAAAAAAAAAGTCCCCTAAATAGAACAGAGGAAGAAAGAAGGAAAGAACGAGAAAGAGAAAAAGGGAAAGGAAGGAAGGAAGGAGAAAGAGAAAAAACAAGAAAAAGAAAACAGAAAAGGAATTTAAAAATGAGGATAGTTTTGTTTTTTTTTTAAAGATTTTATTTATTTATTTGTCAGAGAGAGAGCAAGAGTGAGCACAGGCAGACAGAATGGCAGGCAGAGTCAGAGGAAGAAGCAGGCTCCCCGCGGAGCAAAGAGCCCGATGTGGGACTCGATCCCAGGACACTGAGATCATGACCTGAGCTGAAGGCAGCCACTTAACCAACTGAGCCACCCAGGCGTCCCAAAAAATGAGGACAGTTTAAGGGGCCACTGGGACAACACTGAATACTAACATTCACATTATATAGGTCCCAGAAGAACAAGTGAAAAAGAAAAGGGTATATATATATATATATATATATATATATATATATATAGTCATCAAACTTATTTAAAGAATTCATAGCTGAAAAATTCACTAAGCTGATGATCTTCCCAAGTCTAAGAAGCACAGCTCCCAAACAAGATGCACTCAAAAGAGATCTACACCAAGATACATTATAATTAAAATGTCAAAGACTAAAGATAAAGAATCTCAAAAGTAGCAAGAGAAAAGCAATTAACTGCATATAAGGGGATTCCTATAAGGAAATGAGCTGATTTTTCAGCAGAAACTCTGCAGACTAGCAGAGAGTGGCAAAATATATTCACAGTGCTGAAATGAAAAAACATAACCAAGCACACTCTAACTGACAATGCTGTCATTCAGAACTGGAGGGGAAATAAGAAGTTTCCCAGCCAAATAAAAGTTAAAGGAGTTCACCACTTTACAAAAAATATTAGAAGGATTTCCTTAAGAAAAAAAGAAAGGAAAATTATAACTAAAACTGAGAAAATATATGAAGGAAAAAAATATCACTGGTAAAAAGTGAACATATAGTGGAGGTAGTAGATCAACCACTTGTAAGCTAGTGTGAAGGTTAAAAGACAAAGTGGTGAATAAACTATAACGACAATAATTAAAGATACAAAAAATAAAAAGATGTAAAACACAATGTCAAAAACAAAATATTGGGGGTAGGGAGAGTAAAAATGTAGTGTTTTAAGAATTTGTTCACGCTTAAATGATCATCAATTTAAAATAAACTGCTATGTACACAGGTTGTTCTATATGAATCTCACAGTAACCACAAATCAAAAACCTATATTAAATGCACAAAAAATAAAGAGAAAGGAATCCAAACATAACACTAAAAAAAGTTATCATGTCACAAGGGAAAAGAGCAGGAAGAAAGGAACAAAGAACTACAAAACTATAAAACCACTAAACAATTAAAAAATGGTGGTACATAATTACTTCAAATATAAATGAACTAAATGCTTCAATCAATACATAGGTGGCTGAATGGATTAAAAAACAAGACTCATTTATATGTTGCCTACAAGAGACTCACTTCACATCTAAACTGAAAGTGACAGAATGGGAAAATGTATTCCATGCAAATGGAAATGAAAAGAAAACTGGGATAGCAATGTTTTTATCAGACAAAATAGACTTTGTTTTTTATTTTTTAATTTTTTTATTTAGAGAAAGAGAGTACAAAAGTTGGGGGAGAGCGAGGTGCATAGAGAGAGGGAGAGAATTTTAAGTAGACTCTGCACTGAGGACAGAGTCTGTTATGGGGCTCCATCTCATGACCGAGATCATGACCTGAGCCAAAATCAAGAGTCAGATGCTTAAGTGACTGAGCCACCCAGGTTCTCCTAGACAAGGAAATCTTTTTTTTTTTTTTTTTAAAGATTTTATTTATTTATTTGTCAGAGAGAGAGCGCGAGTGAGAGCGAGCACAGGCAGGCAGAGTGGAAGGCAGAGTCAGAGGGAGAAGCAGGCTCCCTGCGGAGCAAGGAGCCCGATGTGGGACTCCATCCCAGGACGCTGGGATCATGACCTGAGCCGAAGGCAGCTGCTTAACCAACTGAGCCACCCAGGCGTCCCGACAAGGAAATCTTTAAAGAAAGATCTTTAAAAGAAAGGCTATAAAAAGAGACAAAATGGGTATTAAAGGGATCAACTGAATAAGAAGTTGTATCACTTCTTAATATTTACACACCTAACATAGGAGTACCAAGTAAATATTAACAAATGCAAAGGGAGAAACTTACAACAACATACTGATAGTAGGGGACTTCTAACAACCACTTCAATGGATAGATCACCCAGACAGAAAATTAATAAGGAAATATTGGTCTTAAATGATACATTAGACCAGATCAACTTAATATATACAGAGCATTCCATCCAAAACCAGCAGAATACACATTCTTTTCAAGTATACATGGAACATTCTCCAGGAAAGATTACATGTTAGGCCACAAAAGAAATCTCAACAAAGTTTTTTTAAAAGATTTTATTTATTTGAGACCCAGCAAGCAAGCATGAGCTGGGGTGGGAGGATGTGGAGGAGAGGGAAAGAGAGAAGCAGATTCCCTGCTGAGCAAAAAGCCTGACCCAGGGCTTGATCCCAGGACTCTGAGACTATGACCTGAGATGAAGGCAGACATTTAACCAATTGACTTACCAAGGTGCCCCAGAAATCTCAATAAATTTAAGACTGAAATCATATCAAGATTCTTTTCTGATCACAACAGTATAGAAGTAGAAATACATGACAAGGAGAAAAAAACTTGAAAAAAAGCACAAATAAATGAAAGCTAAAAACATGTTACTATATAAACAACAGGTCAATGAAGAAATCAAAGATGAAACAAAAAAATACTTGAGACAAATGAAAAGGGAAATACAACATTCCAAAATCTACAGGATGCAGGAGAAGCAATTCTAAGAGAGAAGTTTATAGGCTTCCCTCAAAACAAAAACAAAAACAAATTAAACGAACAAAAAAACAAGGAAAAAAAACAAGAAAAAATTAAGAAAACTAGAAAAAAAGAAAAAAACATAGCCCAAAGTTAGTAAAAGGAAGAAAATAAAGATCAGAGTGCAATTAGTGAAAAAGAGACTAAATAAGCCATAGAAAAGATCCATGAAACTAAGAGCTGGTTCTTTGAACAGCTTTATCAGAATTGATAAACCTTTACCTGGACTTATTAAGAAAAAATAAGAGAAGATTTAAGTAAAACCAGAAGTGAAAGACAAGTTATAAACAACACTACAGAAATACAAAGGATTATAAAAGACTACTGTGAAAAATTACATGCCAACAAACTGGCCAACCTAGAAGAAATGAATAAATTCCTATAAACATACAATCTTCCATGACTAAATCAGAAAGAAATAGAAAATCTGAAGAAAAAAAAAGAAACAAAATCTGAATAGACCAATTACTAGTAATAAAATTATAGTAATAAAACTCCCAACAAACTAAAATACAGGATCAGACAGCTTCACCAGTGAATCCTATCAAACATTTAAAGACAAGTTAATATCTATTCTTCTCAAACTATTCCAAAAAGAAAAAAGAGGATGAAACACTTCCAAATTCATTCTGAGGCTAGCACTACCCTAGTACCAAAACCAAAGGCACTACCAAAAAAAAAAAAAAGAAAGAAAGAAAATTAGAGGTCAGTATTCCTTGTAAGTCTAAATGGAAAGATCCTCACCAAAATATTAGCAAACTGAATTTAATGATACTTTAAGTGATCATACACCATGATCAAGTAGGATTTATTCTAGGGATGCAAGGACGGTTCAATACCCAAAATCAATCAATGTGATGTACCACATTAACAAAATGAAGGATAAAAATCACATGATCATCTCAATAGATGGAGAAAAAGCATTTGACAAAATTCAACATCCATTTAGGATAAAACTCTCAACAAAGTGGATACAAAGAGAATGCACCTCAACATAATAAAGGTTATGTATGACAAACCCAGAGCTAACATCACACTCAACAGTGAAAGGCTGAAAGCTTTCCTTCTAAGATCAGGAACATGACAAGGATGCCCATTCTTACCATTTTTATTCAACATAGTAATGGAAATCCCAGCCATAGCAATTAAGCAAGAAAAAGAAAGAAAATGCATTTAAACTGGAAAGGAAAAAGTAAACTGTCACTATATGCAGGTGACATGATACTATATATAGAAAACACTCAAGCCTCTATGAAAAAACTATTCATAGTACTACCATATGATACATAATCCACTTCTAGGTATTTAACCAAAGAAAATGAAAACACTATTTTGAAAAGAGCTGGTTCTTTGAACAGCTTTATCAGAATTGATAAACCTTTACCTGGACTTATTAAGAAAAAATAAGAGAAGATTTAAGTAAAACCAGAAGTGAAAGACAAGTTCTGTTCATTGCAGAATTATTTATAATAGCCCAAATTTGGAAGCAAACTAATATCCTTCAACAGATGATTGGATAAAAAGAAATGTGGTGTATATATTTACAATGGAACATTACATAGCCTTAAGAATGAAATGTTGCAAAAAAAAAAAAAAAAAAAGAAGGGAATGAAATGTTGCTATTTGCAACACAGATGGCTCTAGAGGGTATTATGCTCTCGTAAAATAAGTTACAAAAAGAAAAATACCATATAATTTCACTCATTGGTGGAATCTAAAAAACAAATGAACAAACAAAACAAAAACAGAGAACAAACTGATGGTTGCCAGAAGTGAGGGGCAGGTGGGAAGGATGGATGAAACAGTTCAAAGGGATTAAAAGGTACAGTCTTCCAGTTATAAAATAAAGATGTGGGGATGTAATGTACAGCATGGGGAATATAGTCAATAATACTGTAGCAACTTTGTATGGTAGTAGATGGTAACTAGACTTACTAGTTATATAAATATCAATCCCCTATGTTGTACATATGAAACTCATACAATATTGTATGTCAATATTCTTAAAAATATAGAATACTGGCCAGGAGCTTGTACTGAATAGGAGCTGGTCTTAACGTTATGATCTATACTTCAATTTCTGAATAAATTTTAGATATCATCTCATCAGTTCCTTATTTAAAGCGAGGAACTGTTAGGAGATAGAATGAGTCAGGAGGTCCTACACATCTATAAAAGAAGCTGGAAAACCACTATGCAGCCTATGCAGAGGTCTCTCCTGATCACTACATATGAAGGTATGGCAAAACAAATGCAGGCAAATCCCATTTTTCTGGCACTTATCAAGCCAAGGTAGGAGCTGTGTTTCTTATTTTGTTTTGTATCTAAGCAGATATTAATAAACCTAATGATTACTATCTTATTTAATTCACTTCAATTAAGAGAGGCTATTATTGTCTAGGAGCCTTTTGGACTGTTTCCCAGTCCTTTCTCTATCTCTTGTTTTATAAAAATTATAATATTCTGCTTTGGATGCCTTCCACCTCCTTCTGGAACGCCTTCGTGACTAAGGGATTATATAAACTTGTTATCTGACATTTGCATATGCTTATTTCATCTTGAACTATCTTATTTTGGAAGTAGCATTTATAGGAAAGACATTATTAAACAAGGAGGCTTGAGGTGATACATCTAAGTCACTATTTCAATTTTCTCATCTGCAAAAATGAGTTGCTATCACTTGCTGGTGGCTTTATGGAAATGTTGAGATATTTCATGAGAGTATTGGCCAGATTCAGTTAGAAGCTGGATTATGTTCTAGTCAAAAGGGACTTTCTGAGCATACACATCACTTATTAATATAGAGAAACCCCAAATGATATTACAGTGAGATATAAACCAAAATGTTTGCGTAAAATATTTGTGTAAAATGACATGTAAATAGGTCAATGATATTTGTAATTTTACAAATGCCAAATTCACATTTGTGGAGCTGTTTGCAAAGTGGGAGAAGCTGGTGAGACTAATGCACTGTGTAGATGTATCACTATGATTTCTACTTGAGATAACAGACACCACCAGCTAAGCTCTGCCAGGGAATGGAAGAGAACATTCTAGAGGCATTAACAAGACAGCTAAAGTTGGCTGTTATACAATAGGTATAAGGACTGCAACAGAGGAAATCATTTTTTATTTGAAAATTTTCCATACATCTAGTGCTGGTTTCTTTCAGTTTATTTTGTTCTATTTTGGGGACGTTGAGAGTGAGGTATATTGGAGTATTTAATACCTAATCCTCACACATACTATTCTTTTGCCAGTGATCAATGACTGGTGTGTTAATCAACAGCAATGTTTCCAAGACACTTGGAAAGTAGACACACAAACTATATGGCCATTTACATGTAAATCAGCTCTGTTGCATTCATCACTTCCATTATCACCCACTCTCTTTTAACCTTATATCCATCTGCTGATAAGCTTTGCTGATTCTACTTCCTTTCTATCCCATCAGTCCATCCACTCTACTCTGTCACCACTGTCCTCATCTCTTGTTTAGATTGCTGAAATGGGTTCCTCATCCCGTTTCCTGACTATTCTAATTCACTGCCCACAGTATTGTCAGAGTGACTGCCCCCTGCCTAAAACCCCTTCAGCAGTGCCCGGGAATGTGAACATAGCAACCCGAGGCCCTTTCTGACAGATCCTAGGCCTTCTGCTCCCCTCTCGCCACTGCCGCTGTCTTACGTTATGTTCCAGTCACAGTGAGCTTCTTGTTGTATTTCAGAAGTGCCATACTCTCTTAGTTATCTGCTGCTCATTTCGTTAAGACACCTTTGCTTATCGACCTTCACCTCCCTCCCAGGCTCATTTATTCCCTCTTCCTCTGGCTAATTAACATTATTCTGCAAAATGTCAAGAAATTGCCCTTGATCTCCACTGTCAGCTTCTATGTCATCTGGAGCTCACCTAAAATATAGTGCCCACCATGCTGAAGTGTAGCTATGTCCCCACTAGACTGTGACTACTCAGGAAACAGAACCGTGTCTTGTCTCTCTGTTCTGAGAACCCAGCACCGTGCTCAGCACATAGAAGATACTTAAAGTATGTTCCTTGAAGGAAGGGAAAAAAATGGGTAAATGAAAAGTTTAAGCTCTAAGCATTTGAAAAATTCACTTGTGTGTAACCAGTTCTTTTCCTGAGATTGTGATAAACGTCAGGTAAACAATGAAGTATCACTCTATTCACCTGATAGGAATCCTGGTTACGAATGAAAACAATTATATCTTTAATCAAAGAACAAAACATTCCTTCCAATAGTGGAATGATTAAGTAATGGGGATGAAAGGTACAGCACAGGAAATACAGTCACTGGCATTGTAATAGCACTGTACGATGAGCAGATGATAGCAACACTCACAGTGATATAGCATAAGGTACACAGTTGTCAAATCATTGTGTTGCACCCTTGAAACTGATGTAATACTGTGTGTCAACCATAGTTTAGCTAAAAAAATATGCTGGATAGCTGGAGAGTCACAAAGTCAACAGACCATTTTAAAATATTTTGATAAAAATATAATCATGTTACAAATATCTCACGCTAGGGGCGCCTGAGTGGCTCAGTGGGTTAAGCCTCTGCCTTCAGCTCAGATCATGATCTCGGGGTCCTGGGATAGAGCCCGCATTGGGCTCTCTGCTCCGCAGGGAGCCTGCTTCCCTTTCTCTGCCTGCCTCTCTGCCTACTTGTGATCCCTGTCAAATAAATAAATAAAATCTTTAAAAAAAAATCCACAAATATCTCACACTAATTCAAATTTAAAAACAAAACCAAACAGTATTACAGAATCCAGTTCAATTAAGAAAAAAAAAAACCAAGACTGAAACACTGGCTCTAGGAATGGGGCTGGATATATGCAAGATAAGCCTTCAGCATCTTGTAGTGTCAGATAGGGGAATACTCAAAAAACGAAAATAAAACAAAACAAATCCACAATAATGGGGATATATATGTCAAAGGGACACAGCAGCCAAATGAAAGAACTCTCAATTGCTAGAGTTGAAACAATAAACATAATAAAAATATTAAATTTGCAATCCAAACTATTAAGAGGAATAGCCACGAGTCATAAAGACAGAAGGAAAGAAATAGGGGTAAACAGACAAATCTCTGCAGAAGAGTTCCAAATAATTTATATAGACACTCCACCCTCAAGGGGAGTAATCATTTTTTAAAAGAACTATTTATTTACTTATTTACTGGAGAGAGAGAATACATGTGCATGCAAGCAGGGAGAGAGCAGAGAAAGAGAGAATGTCAAGCTGATTTTGTGATAAGCATGAAGCTCCACTCAGGGTTTCATCCCACAAACCCAAGGTCATGACCTGAGCCAAAACAAGAGTCAAGACGCTCAACCAACTGAGCCACCTAGACACCCCTTAGAGTATTTCTTAAGTGTTAGCTGTGACTTCCTTCCAAAAAGTGCATTATGGAAAGAGGGAATAAAAAAGGTAACTTTACAGTAAAGAACCCTGACAAATGCCACCAAAGTCAGGTGGTCAAGGCCAACCCCCGCAGTGATAAATTGTGTTGGTATGTACTCTTGATGTAACGTGAAGAGAGTGGCACTTGACCTCTGTGACTTTCCTCTCAAATCCTACAACCCTAGTCTAAACATAAGATAAAGATCAGATAAATGCCAACAGAGAAACATTCTACAAAATACCTGACCACTACTTCCCCAAACTGTCAAAGTCATCAAAAATAAGGCAAGTCTGAGAAGTTAATCTAGCCAAGCTGAGTCTAAGGGAGATATAACTATCAAGTACACTGTGGTATCCTGAATGAGATCCTGGAAATAAAAAAAAAAATCAGGTGAAAACTAAGGAAAATCTAATGAAACTAGGGAATTTAGTCAATAATACTGTATGAAAACTGGCTCATTTAGTTGTATAAATGTATCACATTAATGCAAAACATCAATAATAGGGAAATGGAGTATGGGGCACATGGGAAAATTCTGTACTATCTTAGCAATTTTTCCATAAGTCTGACCTCTTTTAACATATAAAATTTACTTAAAAAAAGCACAAGGGGAACACAATAAAACAAAACACTACACATACAGGATCAGATAATATAACATTCATTAGGCTATAAGTACTATCTAAGTAAGAAACTATCAAATAGGGTATGCATGATTCCTTTGTTCTAACTAAAGAAAAAATTAGTTAAAATTTTTCTTTTGTAAAAAATCTTGATATGTTTTTTTCTTTTTTTTTTTTTTTAAGATTTTTATTTATTTGACACACAGAGAGAGAAATCACAAGTAGGCATAGAGGCAGGCAGAGAGAGAGGAGGAAGCAGGCTCCCCGCCGAGCAGAGTGCCCAATGTGGGGCTCGATCCCAGGACCCTGGGATCATGACCTGAGCCGAAGGCAGAGGATTAGCCCAAGGAGCCACCCAGGCGCCCCTTGATATGTTTTTCAATCCCGTATTACAGTGTGTATTAAAAGAACAAACAAGGACCAAGTGGTACTATTTTAAAGTCAATGAGTAAACAGTACGAAGGTGCATAAAGGAGAAACAGATATTCTAGTAAAGAAGCATGGGCTTAATACATTAAATATTTAAAATCAGAGTTCAAAAGAAGAGTTGTTATGTAATCATGTATTAGGGTCATACGTACAATAAACATAGAAGAGCAGTGAGAAATAAGCTCCTTAACAGCGATGGCAAATCTTCCCCGTTTCATCAAGAATATGAGGAAAGGGGCACTGGGGTGGCTCAGATGGTTAAGCATCCGGCTCTTGATTTCAGCTCAGTCATGATGTCAGGGTCATGAGATCATAAGATCTCAGGGTCATGCTCAGCATGGATTCTGTTTCAGATTGTCTCTCCCTCTGCCTCTGCCCCTCCCTGCACACTCTCTCAAAAGAAATAAATACAATCTTAAAAAAACAACATGAGAAAGGAGATTCTTCTGGTCTCTAACTGCTGACGTTCCTGTTGCTTATGACACAAAAGAAGCTGTTACACAGATGAAGCTGTCCCAAGACAAGGGAGTTACCCACTCATCTATCCCTTCAAAAACTTACTCGGCATCAGGCATTTTTCTGAGTGCTGAGTGAGAAGATCGCTAGGTCTTTATTCTCACAAAAGCCATTTTCTAATCTGGGAGGAAGACACAATACAGAGACCAGCCAAGTGCTAAGTGTCACACAGAAGTCCAGACAGACTGCTGGCCGAGGGACTGGATGGCTATGAGACCGGGTAGTCACGAAGTTTCTCTAGAGAGCTGGAATTTAAGCTGCCCTCCGTGCTGTCTGCTGAGCGAGCCTATAAATAAATGACGTCCCAGTAAGGAATGGACACATCCAGAATCCAGATCCCATTTTCTAAATCCCATTTTCTGCTTAAAGGAATGAAGGCTCTTTGGAGAAATGTTTGATTCAAGGGCTGGAGAAGGGAAAGTATAAGGTGAGCTTGCAATGTCTCATTATTCCAGAAAGTAAGTGTCTACAGAATGGGGAAATGACAAAATGATACGAGACCCCACTTGAAAAGACTCCGAATGCCAATTCTGAGACAAGCTGAACAAAAAGTGCAATGCTCATAATGGATTCTAACCCACTGAAAGTATTAAAGAAACACGTAAATAACTAGGGGACGAAGGACGACTCCTCCTTATCAGAATGGCATCTGACTAATGTAAAAGGAGTGGGGGAGTTAGGAAATCAACATTTGGAAAATATCCAAATAGTAAGTGAGAGAATAATACAAAGAGGGTGAGAGAACAAGATAAGGCAAATGTAAAGTGTTATCAGTGGGGAACTGAGTGAAGGGTGCAGAGGAATTTCTTGATATTATTCATGTGTCTTTCCTGTGAGTTTGAAATTATGCCTGAATAAAAAGTTAAAAGGAGGGGCACCTGGCTCAGTGGGTTAAGCCTCTGCCTTCCGCTCAGGTCATGATCTCAGGATTCGGGGATTGAGCCCCGCATCAGGCTCTCTGCTCAGCAGGGAACCTGCTTCCCCCTCTCTCTCTGCCTGCCTCTCTGCCTACTTGTGATCTCTGTCAAAAAAATAAATAAACTCTTTAAAATAAAAAAAGGTTTAAAGGAAAAAAAAATCTGGTTCTGAAGTAGAACAGAGAAACGGAGGCAATAGCTGGAGGAATAGGAGACGGAGGGTAGTTTCTGTTGCGTCGGAGATCCCTGAGGACTTCTGCAGAGTGACAGGAAGTGCAGGAGTGACTGCAGAAGCAAAGTCCTGGAGACTGGGATCCACAGCACTGGATGAGGGATGGAAACCTAATCCATGGGAACCCATGAGCCCAGCCAGCTGGAGGACGGTAGTTTGGTGGTGAGAAGATGAAGTTGTTGTCCGATTAATTCTTTGTGCCTGATGAAAGAGGGTAAACTTAGAATTTCACAGTGTGATGAGATCTGATAGTTTTGGAGTGTGGAAAGGAGATTTTAGAGAAGTTCGACATAACAGTCGTGCATGTTGATGGCCCACAGAATTTAGGGACCACTTATTTAAAGCAAAAAGTTGGTCCCTTCAGCAATGGTGACATGTTTGGGTGCAGATGCCAAGTTGGTAAAGATGTGAAAATTAACCAGAGCTAGGTCCTAGAGAGAGCCAGGGAGTAGAGAAGGAAGGGGGAGGGGGGAGCGACGGGGTAAGGAGATAAAGGAGACGAGTAGTTAGCAAGAACATAATTAGCATAAACCATGAAATCGGAACCAGGTACGGAAGGAAGAGAAGGCACAAAAGTCAGTGTTTGGGACGCAAGCCTCATACTGGGGAAACAAGAGTTGACTTAGACGTGGCCCTGGCCTTCACAGCACTTAGGGTCTTGAAAGAAAGACAAATGAATGAAAAGGAAATTTCTACAGAGCATGCTAGCACATAAGCAAGCACACAGCACTATGGAGGCCCACAAGGTGTTCCTCAGTCTAAGTGGAAGGGAGTTTCGGGGAGCCTTCTTAGACATGGCAGTGTTGGAGCTGAAGGATGAGTGTAAGCTAACGACAAGAGTGAAGGATTAAGGAAGGAGACCTGCAGTCCTGGGCAAATGGGAGAAGATGGAAACACCACTGTAAGAAGAACTCCCAATTCCGATATTTAATGGAGTAGGAGTATAACATTTAGATTGGACAAAACTGGGGGACAGAGCTGGAGATGACGGCGGGGGCCAGATCACAGAAGATTATGTGTGTCATCCTGGAGAGCTGCAAAGGTGACAGGCACCAAGGAAGAGTTTTAAATAGCGCAGAGGTATCATCAGATCCGTGGTGCTGAAAAACTACGCCGGTGGCAATACGAAGAAGCCAAACAAAAAGGCACAAAGACCAAACGGGGACATGTTTTACAAGACTGCATTCTCTGCAGGAGGAGGATTAAGACATCTCTGGAATGGAAACAAAGCTGCACAACTAATTATATCACAGAGTCAACATTAATAAATAAAACCAAATATAGACCTACTTTTCTCCTGCACAGAACAAAGGGAAAATGAATGATTACTCTGCATATATGAGTGCCTGCCCATACATTCTGGGCTACTGGGAACATGGGTGAGGTTCATGAGTAAAGTCGTTTTGGGTTTTAGAAAAGACATGGATCTTCAGGTGTGTAGTTATTTCAAAGTTTACTGGTACTCTGGGCCAGGGAACTTGACAAATAGGTTTCCTAATTTAATAAAATCAGCCCCAATGTGTGTGCTGTTGGTGAAAAGATAAATGCATAAAGACTTCCTCAATTAATCTTAGTTAGTTGCTTAAATGCTTAAGAAAACAATTTTGGATCTGTTACTTAGCAAAGAATAATTATAAACTACATTAATATGCCGGCTTTTCCCTTAAAAATCAGGATACACATTTTAGGCAAAGCACCGTGTTAAGTACAGGTTATACAAACTGCTTTAGAAAGGGTACACTTAATAAAGCAAGGTCATGTGTAAGCAAAAGAAATACATGACATCTAGAAGAATTGACCCATCATGAGAATTGAACCCAAAGAGAATTGAAGGAGTGAATTTGTGTGGACTATAAACAAAGAACTAGCTTTACTATACATAAATATATATAATTTCTTAAATTATCTGATCAATATTCAACAAGCAATTAGGTACACACCAAATTTTATAACAATATTGATGGGAGAAGGAATTTTTTTCAGCATCACCTCACTTAAACTGAAAAAGATACTCTTTTTTATTTAAAGACCTTAAATATGGGTTCCCAAACTATTTCTATAAAGGGCTGGATAGTAAATATTTTTTTCTGTGCCATGCAGACTCTGTCTAGTCTACTCAACTCTGTAGTCATAGAAAATATGTGAACGAATAAGCATGGCTTCATTCCAGTAAAATTTAATCTATAAAAACAAGACAGCAGGCAAGATTTGGCCTATAGTTTGCTGGCCCTTGTCCTAAAACAACACTTGTTAAGTGTTATCAGTTTCTCTTAAATCATAAATTTACTCAGAAGAACTACAGGATCCAAATCATTCCGAAAATTTTAAGAAGCCTCCTAAAAAGTTTCCCATTTTAACTCCATCAATTTTCCTTATAGAAAGAACAAAGGCTATCCAGACAGGGGGCTTGCAATGAGATTTAATTTTAGAAAGAAGAGATCCCCCCCCCTTTATTTTTCTAGTAATCTAGCTGACAGCTTTTGATTCAGGAACCCAAAGCGGAAATAATTTGGAGAGGATGACAAATTTAATTTTGGATAGGCTGATCTGAGACTCTGGGTGATCAGGCAACCTCTAAAGCAAAAAACTTTTTTTTTTTTAAGACTTTATTTTTAAGTAATCTTTATACCCAACGTGGGGCTAGAACTCACAGCCCTGAGATCAGAGTCATGTGCTCTACCAACTGAGTCAGCCAGGTGCCTCTAAAGCAAAAAACTCATGCTCCAGCTTTGAAAGCACAAACAAACCCATTTCGCTGTCCATCACCCAGACACACTGGGCATTTAAAACACACTGGACTCAACTAATAACTTTCCAAGACACCCACAGAAAAGAACAGAGCTGTTATTTTACTTCGGTTTTGTAAACCAACCCCAGATTTAATTAGCAAATGAACAAGTCAAACATCTAACACTGGCATGTTATACCACTGATCAGACTCTGAAAGGTCTTTTTCTCTTTTTCAATTTAGAAACTTGGGAAAGATTTTACCTTAAATCTGTCTTTTCATTATGGTGTACCAAAAAGGCAGTATTACATGCATTTGTAAAGTAAGATATTGTCAGAAAAATTATCTCCTAACTTGAGGAAAAGGTTTTAAATTAGTTTTGATAAAATTTTTTAGGTTGAAAATTCAGGCATAAACTTTTCTTTTTAAAATGCTTCAGTCATTCCTTGTTTAACCTGGAAGCTTTTCTGATAGAAATAACAACAATAATGGTAAAGCCTAGCACATTATTAAAATTGAACACAGACCAGGCACTGGGCTGTATGCTTTATATGCAATGACTCCATGAAGAGCTACAGCTTAGAGTAAATTCCTTCCCCAAGGTCCCAGAGAGGCTAATATGCAAAAGCTGGTCTCAAATGAAGTATGAGTAACTTTAAACTCCGCATTTCCAAATATCAGATGCTCTTAGCATCTTCAACAAACTGTTCAAGGGAATTCTTAAATAAAGACATTTATACATTTGAGAGCTATTTATTCTTTCTTCTCTATCTAATCTCGTCTACAAATTATTTGGTGAAAGACTTTCTGGCTCTCTATTTTCTTGCTTAAAACCTGCTGCCATCTCTGGGCTCAATTTAGAATAAACGATAGACTTGTACACATGGTCCCCAGATCTTGTCTCAGATTGCTTGGCATCCTCATCACGCCCACTCCACAAACCAATCCATAAACTGTTCTCTTAGGCATAATGGCCTTTAATCCTTGGATCGTGTGCATTGCTGAGGCTAGGGGAAGACACAGTCCTCTCTGCTTCTGAAATCCCTCTCATCTCTGAGACCAAGCTCAAATACCTCCCCTATGAAATCTTCCTCAACTCTGCCAATAAGAATCCATCTCTTTCTCCTCTGTGCTACCACAGCCCTTTGAGCTTTCCCTTCAGTTCAGTTACCATCCCTTGCCTCACATTCCTGTTATGAGTGAATGTATCTACAGTTCTCACTAGAGATCCCTGAAGACTGGGATGATACTATATGTGCCTTGGTATCCCTCCTCGTATCCAGCAACATACTTCGTCTATGGCAGGTAAACGGAAAAGTTCATAAATGGAATGCAGCAAAGACTCCATGTTGCTAAAACCTCTTTAATACGTAATCCTTCAGGAAATGTGGCCATCCACAGAATCTCAAACCTCAGGAACTGATCCTATAAAAACTGTTGAGAGGTATTTGGTTCATGAAGGTTGTGGGGTCTTCTATGAAGCAGGATGTGCTATTAATCTAGTGTAGAGGGCAAAGCTGGTTTCAGGAAAATCACTGGAAGACTTCTCGAAATTAAATACAAACCTTCAGAAGTGTTGGGTTAATAAAAATTTACTTCAACAGCAATCTCCTGCCAATAACTGAGAAGAAGATGAAACAAGAAGGGGAAAGAGGAAGTGAAGGAAAATACTATCGGTTTTCAAGTTTGGAATAAAAGATCAAATTACAGTAATCTGTGAGGTAGTCCAGAGAGGAGAGAGCATGACTGAGCGATCTTTGTTTCCCAAGCTTCAGATTCCTCATGTATCCTAACTTGCTCCAACTCATGTTAGCCACACGCTTCTCACTCTGTTCCTTCTTGCAATTTCAAAATACCTTTCAAAAATGTCTTTTTTTTTTTTTAAAGATTTATTTATCTGAGAGAAAGAGAGAGAGAAAGTGTGTTGGGGGAGGGGGAGAGGGAGAGCAAGAATCCTCAAGCAGACTCCCCACTGAGCGTAGAGCCTGACACAGGGCTTGATCTCATGACCCTGATATCATAACCCAAGCTGAAACCAAGGGTCAGACATTCGACCGACTGAGCCACCCAGGTACTCCTCAAAGACATTTTAAAATTTTAGAAGAAAATCTTGTAATTACACTTAGCATTTCATATTACAAATACCCTCTTGGTCATCAGCAGGCTTCACATTATTAAGACACATTGCAAGGTAGAGGCCTCTACCTGGAACCCAGAGGTTCTTTCCTACTACCTAAATGACAGAATCAGATGGCCAGAGGTGACTCGTTCTCAGGGGGCACCTCTGATTCTTCTCAGCCTAAGCCTCAAATGTTGGTATGTGCCAGAGTTCTGTGTTCACACCTCTCCCTTCTCACTCAATACAGTCTTCCTTGCTTTTTCCCATTAATTCCTTGACTTAACTGAGAGTTATCCATATGTATGATGGTTTCGACTCGAGCTTCAGATGACCTTACTTTTTTAAAAAATTTTTTTAAAGATTTTATTTATTTATTTGACAGACAGAGATCACAAGAAGGCAGAGAGGCAGGCAGAGAGAGAGGAGGAAGCAGGCTCCCCACTCAGCAGGGAACCCGATGCGGGGCTTGATCCCAGGACCTGAAGGCAGAGGCTTTAACCCACTGAGCCACCCAGGCGCCCCCAGATGACCTTTCTTTTAAGCTTTGAATTTGTATTTACAACTGTTTTTTGGGCATTTTCACTAGGATATCCTGATGGCCCCTCACTTATCTTATAACCACACTTATTTTATCTGCTTTCTCTCTCTCTAAATAAAAGAAGGCACCCCACATCTCCTTTGGTCTTAATCTAAGTTAAAAGTATTACCTACCGGGGCACCTGGGTGGCTCAGAGGGTTAAGCCTCTGCCTTCGGCTCAGGTCATGATCCCAGGGTCCTGGGATTGAGTCCCGCATCGGGCTCTCTGCTCAGCAGCGAGCCTGCTTCCTCCTCTCTCTCTCTCTGCCTGCCTATCTGCCTGCTTGTGATCTCTGTCTGTCAAATAAATAAATAAAATCTTTAAAAAAAAAAAAAAAGTATTACCTACCTAGTCAACCAAATTAGAAACCTGGAGTCATCTTATATTTTTGCTTTCCCTCCTTCCGCTAATCTTGTTTGTTCCTCCTGCCTCCTAAAATCCCTCTCATGAAGAAATTTTATAACCCTGAGGACAGAAAGAAGACTCCACAAGTTTCCAGAAGGCAAAACAAAACAAAACAGGTCATGTACAAAAAGAATCTGGGACTGGAATGACTGGCTATGTCAATGGAAACAACAGAAACAAGATAATGGAGCACTGCCTTTGAATTTCTGAGGTTAAGCAATTTTCAAAGAAGGGTAAGGCTAAAGTAATGATAGTTAGTTTCAAAAAATAATGATTTCCAGACATTCATGGCTTCAAGTTGTTTACCTTTCATGTATTCTTCCTCAGTAAGCTACTGGATGGTATGTTCTACCAAAAGGAGAGAGTAAATAAAACATGGAAAACATGGAACTCAGGAAAAAGGGTATCCGTGCAGGAAAGGGGCAAAGGGGTTCTCACGACAATGATGAATAGTAGGGACATACTCATAATAATGTGATGTAAGAAAAATTATGATATGCTCATATTGGAATGACAGGGGATGGGAAATGTGTCTGAGTAGCTGGGCAAGAGAGCTAAGTTCTTCTCTTCTATGTAAGAAAGTCAAAGAAAAAATCCCACACACTGAAAGATCAAAAAACAGCTACCCAAACATTGCGTTTAGAAATCTGGAACTGAACATCAGAATAAACAGCCAAATGAGCTGAACACAGCTGTTTCTGGGGAGGGTCTCAGGAAATTGCTGTTTTTCACTGTAAGCCCTGTAGTAGTACTTTCAACTTTCAGTATTTCTGTATATGAAAACTCTGGTTAAAAAAAAAAAAAGAATTAGGGGCGCCTGGGTGGCTCAGTGGGTTAAAGCCTCTGCCTCTGAGGTTAAAGCCTCAGGTCATGATCCCAGGGTCCTGGGATCGAGCCCTACTTCAGGCTCTCTGCTCAGTAGGGAGCCTGCTTCCTCTTCTCTCTCTGCCTACTTGTGCTCTCTGTCTGTCAAATAAATAAATAGAATCTTAAAAAAAAAAAAAAGAATTAGGTATTCTGTTTAAGCATTACAGTGACTACTTTGTGTTATAATTCTGTAAGGAAAGATACTCAGAGAGAAAAGATTTAAAGATCTAATCTTCTTTTTTATTTCCCCAATATTTTTAATGAAAAGAGCATGTTGATTTCTTTACTAAATCATTTCTCCTCTCTTGCAGTTATATTATTCCATATCAGTATTCTAAAGATGTTCTAAACAAACAACCATACTATAACCTAGTGAGAAATGGTTATGTCTCACCCAAGAGGGTTAAGATTTGTAACCCCATTCCATATAACACACTTGAGTTATAAGCTAATGGGTCGATAAAACATGCCAGGTCCTGTCCTAATGACTCTAAGCCTACATGAAACATTTTTCTGTGAGGAATATGGCTTAATTAACCACCTGCTGAACTCAGTTTGGAAGAAAGGTAACTTACGGTGAAAAATTTTCTCTCATGAAAAATAAATACAATTTTAAGGGTCAAAAAGCCACAGTGAAAATAGGACTTAATGGTAATTTTTGTTTAATTGTATTATTTGGAGACACACAGACATTAAAGGTTAAGTAGCCTATTCCCTCATTTTACAGAAAACTGCAGCCTAAAAAGATTCAGTGACTTGACTAGAACGACTCTGTACATTTTCAGATTTTGTAAAGTGATCCATGTCATTTAGCAATGGTTAAACAACTTCTAATATGTAGTATCTACTCTCAAAGTAAAGTTGGGAATAGACTCAATCGATTAGGTGATTCAAGCCCCAAAAATGAATGCCTTAGATTACCTGGATATTTGGAAGAGAGTTTGTTTGTTTTTTTATCCTTTTCACTGTACATGTATAAGTAATTCATTACAGAAAATAATTTCAACTCCAGAAAAAAATAAATTCTTTGTATATGCCAAAGACAATTACTATCAATAGCTTGGAGCAATTTTTTGCTTAATATACTATTCATTACATATTGTCTATTGTCACATCCATCAAATACACTGTACTATTATTTTTTTTTTAAGATTTTATTTATTTATTTGACAGAGAGAAATCACAAGTAGATGGAGAGGCAGGCAGAGAGAGAGAGAGGGAAGCAGGCTCCCTGCTGAGCAGAGAGTCCGATGCGGGACTCGATCCCAGGACCCTGGGATCATGACCTGAGCTGAAGGCAGCGGCCCAACCCACTGAGCCACCCAGGCACCCTGTACTATTATTTTTTAATATGGACTTTACTTCAGTTATTAAGAGAAGGGAAGGAGATGGAAAAGAAGCAGAAACTCCCAGTTATATAAACAGAGGAGAAAAAATTTGAATTTCTTATTCAAATTATAAAAGCTCATTAAAAGGAAATAAAGCAAAAAATACGACAAAACGGACAGATTTTTGTTTAAACTATTAACAACTTTAAAATAGGATGATGGCTTTGATATGGCTGTAAATTAAAGATGGTTCATGCTCACAAAAATTTTCAGGGGTAAAACATGCTTATGTTAGACTTTGAGAATTTATTTTTAGATGGCTCAAATAACTCATTTATAAGGAATTCGAAAGCCCTCAGTTTTACTTATTTATTTTATTTTTCATTTTTTAAAAAAGTAGGCTCAGAGCTCAATGTGTGGCCTGAACTCATGACCCCAAGATCAAGACCCCAGCAGAGAGGACGAGTTGGACGCTCACCCAACTGAACCATCCAGGTGTTCCATCCCTCAGTTTTAAATCTGTATAAAAAGCTTATGTCTCTATGTTCCATATTAAAAGATTTTGCAATAAATACATTGTTTGAAAAGTTCCTTAAAAAATTGCTGGTGGGACGAAAGAGGAAGGAAGGAAAGAAGGAGGCAGGGAGGTATGGAGAGAAGGAGGATAAAGCCAGGATCAAGGAATTTGCCTCAATCACTTTTTTGTCTTTTCTTCTTTTCCCTTTATGCAGCAGAAATAGGCCACTACTCAACCTCTACCATAAGACTGGCAGCTCTGATAACTCCTTTTAAAATGTAGCATGTAATGAATACATTTCTGTTCATAAAGGAATAAGGAGGAGACATTTCCACATAAAAATCACTTTTTTTTAAAGTAAGCTCTATGCCCAATGTGGGGCTTGAACTCATGACCCTGACTGAGCCAGGCAGGTACCCTGAAACTCAATCATTTCAATTGTTAGTTTTTATTAAATATTATTATTTTACTAAATATTATATTATTATTGTTTTATTAAAACATATTTATTATAAAAAATTTTTGTTTTGCTTTATTTAAGAAATCTCTATACTTCACATCAGGCTCGAACTCACGACCCTGAGATCAAGAGTCCCAGGCTCTTCCAACTGAGCCAGACAGTGCTCTCGCTTTTAAAATCATTATCTACTTTTACCATTGCATGAATGCAGGCATTAAATGAATGGGACATGTCTCCTCTAGTTAATATATACTGAGAAAGTATTTATTTATAAGCATAAAAGCCAAGAAAGTATTTATTTTTAAGAATAAAAACCAGGGGACGCCTGGATGGCTCAGTTGGTTAAGCAGCTGCCTTCGGCTCAGGTCATGATCCCAGCGTCCTGGGATCGAGTCCCACATTGGGCTCCTTGCTCAGCAGGGAGCCTGCTTCTCCCTCTGCCTCTGCCTGCCATTCTGTCTGCCTGTGCTTGCTCTCTCCCCCTCTCGGTCTGATAAATAAAATCTTTAAAAAAAAAAAAAAAAGAATAAAAACCAGGAGTTATCCTGGGAGACTCCTTTGAAGTCAATCGCCTCGGACATCACAAGATTTTTCACTTCATTCAAGATCTATTTTTATTATGAGAGCTTCTGAGTTCTTTTATTATTATTAATATGTGAGCTTCGTAAATCTTCAGAGATAAGTTCTTATTTTTCATGGCAGTGCCCTTTCCCAATTACTCCACATACTGGGGTATCAGAGTTATTGTTAAACAGATCATTAAAAATGACAGATCATGTCCTTATACCTGACTAGGTTAGTCCTACTATAAATGAGGTGCTCTGGGACATGCATACTCTCTTTTGGATCACCAGGGCCATATTACTGCACTGAAGCACAACAATTTACTAACTCTGGTCCAAATCTGAGTTGGTGATTAAAAACTGATGGAGTGTTTGGCACTACTAAGAGAGTGTTCTTAATACCTTGGTTCAGAACACCGCTTTTCCAGTTTGAAGCTAACCAGTTTAAATAAACATTTGTATTTATGCTCTATCTCCACTAGTATACTTCGGAGAAAAGGTTTTACTTAGATTCAACAAACACCAAGGGTGAGAAAAATGCATACTGAATCTATTTGTCTCCATTAAAAGAGAAATCACACTGCTTTTCTACTCAATTTTCAAATATAAAAGAACTTTCTGAAACAATTCTTAAGCACTGTCAGTCTTAATATCCTCAATGTTGAGAAATCAATGATTATTTTTGAATGGTAATATACAACACAAAGCACTGTGCTACTGAATTCATCTGAATCCCTTGCATTATTAATTTACGTAATTTCTTAGTCCTTGCCTTAATGAAATTGACTGGAATATGTCAGGAGAACATAGCTAAAGATATATCTCTTTTAGAAACGGAGCTTTGATCTTCTCAAGGTCACTAATACTGTTATGTGAAATAATAATTTTGGGTACATAAAATGTGTTCATAAAATATTACACATCTTGCAGAAACCTAACAGGACATACTCAAACAGGTAAAATCTGCTTTTACCTCAGCTCTGATTCACTCTGAAAGAAGGTTTGTAGTCTACACTTTAAACACAGAGGCTGGTATCTCTTGCTATCAGATCATAAACACAATGTCTATATTATCAAAGAGTTCATCTATTCCAAACATCTCAATTGTCTGTTAAAGAAATACTGAGTTTCTTTATATTATGCTAAAATAATATTAGGTTTAGAGTTATATCTCAGAGTTCTAAAGTCAAAGCTCAAAATACCTTAAAGTTGGGATTTTTGAAAGGCAAAGGAAAAGGAAGGTGTAATGTGGCAAACAACTTGTTGTTGTCTTTTTGTACCACCCTTCTTACATTAAAAGAGGAATCCATGCCAAGATAGGTATGAAAAAAAAAAGCAAGATTTTGAAACAGTTTTTTATACTAATTAAAGGTATTTTGGAACTATTTTATACTAATTAAAGGTATTTTGGAAATGGTCCCTTGCAGTCTTCAAAAGGATTAGCAGCAATATTTTATGCTGGGTAAAAAAAGAATACTGCTTCTCTTCTTAAACATCTAATGTAGAAGGTGGGTGATTACTAAATTTATTTTCATGTAAGTGTGAAAAATTCTTGATCATGTTCCAAATCTTTTGTAATGACACAAGAGAGAACAGTACCAGCGATGAATTTTGGACTATACTACATCAACCACATAATGCACTATCTTGTCTAGAAGAGTAACTTATTTTTTAACTTACTGCTTCTAATCTTTTTTTTTTTCACTTTAAATAAGAAGTAAGAAAGCAATTAAAGAATTTTATATCATATGAAATATCCTACAGATTTTTGTTTTGTTTTTACAGAATCAGCTTTTATCTTTGGGCTTTCCATATCAAATTCAAATATATCATGATGAAGTAACCTCTATCCAAATATGATAAATAGATAACCAATAAAGCAAGTTATATTATAAAAAACTTTTATTAAGCTGAGATCTCTTTAAAAAGTATAAACTTATAGTCTAAAAGTAGATCCTTGATTCAGTCACTGAACATTCTCCAATTTACTTCCAACATAAAGTGGTGGAAGAGATTTGAAATTGGAGGTCTATGCATTGATCCATTACCTTAACTCTGGCTGGCTGAGAAGTCTGCCACTGTCTGGCCAACATCAAGGAATATCTGTTATATGCAAGGATGTTGTCCAAGGGTCAAGTCACAGATTTTTACTCTTGAGTTTCTTGGGATGACACTGGACTTGGGGTACCTACTTTTCTGTGTTATGTGGCTATAAGCAGTAAGAATTTTTTCTTTGACAAATAAGAAAATGCTATTAGAATTTTTTTTAAGAAAAAAAAAAACATAGAAGAAATAGGTGCCTTCCCAAGTCCTGAATTGTAATGTATTTTAGAATAAGCCATTCAAATTGTCAACAATTCCAGATTGTTGCTTACTCTACACGATCAGTATCTTTTCAGGGAATGCATTCCTTATATCTGGCAGGTAGGAAATATTAGGGTTTGAGATAAGCAATATATTTTCCTGTAATCAAAATTGTCCCCCTGCGATTGCTTCTTTCAAAGCAGCGATATACTATGATGGAAAAATGTCATTCATTTTCCAAAACTGTATTTACAAGCAACTTTTCAGGAACATAGCTTTTCTGCTAAGGCAGGAACATCTATATTTACAATACAGATCTGAAACACCTACATGTTTTTCTGTATAACAGAGCATGTTTCTCTTGGCCCAAACCATGTTTTATCTTCACATTTGAGCAGGAATTTTTAAACAGGTCACTCTCGGTTATTTTAGCCAGAAGAACATTGAGCCTTTAGTTTTGTTTTAGGGAAAACAGTGATGTGTAACCGCATAAAATATCATGCTACACTTTCTACTTCTGCACATGCACACAAAGTTACCATCTGAAGTCTTCTTTAATTCAGTTTTCAGTTTTTCCTGCTCTTCTACTAGTTTTTTATTTTCGGCTTCCAAAATGTGTTCCTCTTCCTTGGCATTGCTTTTCAAGAGCTATCCGAAAAGAGAGTTATAGAAAGAAGTAAGCTTAGACCGCAATAACCACATACTGTTTCAGGAAGTAGGCTGAATAACATATTTAAGATTATTGGTCTTTATTTGATTCTTTATCTTTTCAGTATTCTATAATTTTCTACAATGTACTTTTGCTGGTAGAAACTTGATATTTGGCAAACAAAAAGATTTCTTCTTAGTAAGGCTGAAATCTCTGAAATGAAAATTAAGAGTTTCTGGTTGGGCTATAATTAAAATTATGTTTTCAAAAAGTATTTAGGTAAGTAATGTGAATGTCTCCTCCTCCGTTAAAGGTGTGATGTAAATCTAAGGAAAAAAACAGTTGTGAGGATGGTATTAATTGGTAAACCATTATGTTCCAATTGCAGAGCTGTCTACTCAGACTATTTTTATGCAGACCAATCTGTAAAAAAGGAATATAAGTCAGGGTGGGGAATGGATAAGTGTATAATGATAGGGCTATCTCTATGTTTGGAATATTCTACCTAATTCTGAATAGTCATTGAATAGTCCCCAAATTAATCTTATTCAGCTAATCTTTCACAATATTTTTTATATTCTGAAATCTATGTGGGTTTTTTTTGGTTGCTGTTGTTAAAGATTTTATTTATTTTAGACAGAACAAAAACAATCATAGAGGGAGAGGGATCACAGAGGCAGAGAGAGAAGCAGATTCGATGCTGAGTGGACAGCTGGATGCGGAACTCAATCCCAGGACCGTGAGAACATGACCAGAGCCAAAGGCAGATTCTTAACTGACTGAGCTCCTCTAGGTGCCCCTCAGTGTGGGCTTTTAAAATGTTTTTTGTATGTTGGTAGATTATCTTTTTTTTTTTTTTTTAAGACTTTATTTTCCAGAGAGAGAGAGAGAGAGAGAGAGAGTGCGAGAGCACATGCAGTAAGAATGGCAGGCAGAGGGAGAAGCAGGCTCCCTGCTGAGCAAGGAGCCTAACACAGGACTTGACCGCAGGACCCTGGGATCATGACCCGAGCCAAAGGCAGACACTTAACTGACTGAGCCACCCAGGTGTCCCTGTAGATCATCTTTTCTGGGCAAAAAAAATTAAGATCAGAATAGTAAAATATTTGACTAAAATAAAAATACCATGAAGTAAAAATTTCATAATCTGTAGGCCTAAAAGGAAACTATCATTGTTAACAGAATTAAGAAACTTACTTATCTTAGAGAAGTTTTAAGATATTTAAGTAACCACAAAAGACAAATTAAACTAATGTTTGAAAAAAAGTATGTATACACTGACATGGGTTATTTGAATAAATAAAGTGGAAGCAACTTGATATTGACGGTTTCTATAGTCAAATAAAAATTTTGAACAAAGTGACAGAAAAGAATTTCTACTGCTGGGTGATTCCTTTTCTAATGTAAGTGGTATATCCAATAAACAAAACTCACAAAGTTCTACTGAGCATGGGCTACATGTAAATATATTACAATTTTTATAATTAGGTGATATAAGGGAAAAAATGTAAGAGAAATATGGTCTCTGCTCTCATGTAACTCTAGTGGAAAGGGGGACACAAGAGCATAAAAACTGTAATATAAGATCAAATACAGTTCTATCTTCTATCTTGTTATAATACAGTTTAGGCAGCTTAGAAGGAGTAATTAAAGCTCTCATGAATATATGACCACAAAGAATTTTTTTAGGAGACAAACACTAAAATACATCCTTAAGCTTAAGGAGCCTCTTATCTTCAAAATTTACAAAAAGAGCAGAAAGAAACAAGTTTTTTTTTCCCCATTAACTCTATAAATTTGTTGCCCACCTCAAGTTCAAAATAATCCAGCTGTTACTTCACTGAATTCAGTTCACACAGTCTCCAGTGATTACCCAAATTGGAAGAGAACCTCTGAGTTGCAGGAATGTTTATACTGACTGCTTGAATTATTATGCCATTGACTTGGAAAAGTTGGATTTGTGTTGGGTCTTGTAAATAACCTTTCATTATTGCACCTGCAAACTTGTCCAGATTTATTATGTGTGACTTGATGCTGGAGAAAGACCAAGAGCCCTGGAACTGAAATTCAATAGCTAGCTACTAGTTACAATAATGCATATGTTCCCTGTTCCACCCACCTTATACCATAGTGGCGAATAGCCGGGAAAAAAACAAAACAAAACTGGTAAGAAGTAAAGCTCCATCACTGTTGTTATTTTAAAGCACTTGAATTAAAAGTTGATTGGTCCTCCATAATTATTTCATTAATTGAGTATCCAAACAGACAGGGGTCTCAGGCAGCATCTACAAGTCATTTTGTAAGATAGCATACAAAGGGCACCAAAAAATGTGGTTAAGAGTATGGATTCTAGAGCCAGGCTGCTTGAATTCAAATCTTAGTTCTGCCATTAATTAGTTGAATGGTTCTGTGCAAGTCACTTAACCTTCCTGTGCTTCCATTTCCTCATATATAAAAACAGATAATAACAGTACCAACCTCATGGGATTGTTGCAAGAATTAAGAGTTAATACCTTACTGTGAAGGATTTGAAGCAATACCTGGCATAGTGTTAGCTATTATTTATAACCTTGGACCTGAGAACATATGAGGTGACTTGCCCTAGATCACAATGCTAATCACTTTTATTAGAGTTAGGACTAAGTTTCTTGGATCTCACAATAAAAGTGCTTTCCATTAGGTAAGGTGTCTCTGACAGAGAATAAAGAATTGTTTCCATAGCTAATATTTCAAAATCTATATGAAATATCTCAAAACAGAAGTGATCTTTGATATTCTGACCTCTGGCTTTTCTTGGTCAGTCAGTACACTTGTGGGCACTGACAGTATTAATGTGTAGCTCATGATCTTTCTCTTTACTGTGTGCTAGCTTTAGCATGGCATATCTATGGGTCTCTGATGATCTGGGGCCAATGACTGGGACCTTCCAGTCAATATAGAAAGCAGAGAACCCAGGACAGCATGGAATCAAAGGGGAAGAATAAAACAAACATTAAAAAAAAAAGAGAGAGAGAGAGAGAAATTGTGGAGGAATCAAAGAATCAGTAGTCATGAAATAAATTTCCTTGCAAGGGTAACTTGTGAAAACAATACTAAAAGAAAAGTGCCAAAATTGTTCTGAGGAAGGTGTTTTTTTTGAAGGACAAGATGAATTTAGATATGTTAATTATGGTATATTTGAAAAAAATAATAGTACCAGAAGTTTACAAAAATACTTTCCATTTTCTTAAAGCTAATGAGTAAAAGGAAAACAACTAAAGAATAAGAGGAAAAATCTGTGTTCTGTTAGTAATTAGAACTCATTACTCTAACATGATAGGCATAATTTTAAATCAAGATAGGTACACAATAAGTTTACAAATACAAGGTTGGGTTCTTTTGAGTTTAGCCATCATGTATTAATCAAAGCTTTAAGGGTTTTGTTTTTACTTTCACCATTTTGAAGTAAGATGAAAGGACAGAAAATGAAACAAGTAATATTGAGGTACAAAATGAAGCTGATTTTGCCTTTTTTTTTTTTTTTTTTGCAAAAAAGCAGAAATGACTTTTGAACACAGAAATACCAGGAGCTATATTTACTACAAAAGGAAATTTATACGGCATCTATAGATCAATGCCTCAAAACAAAACAAAACGAAGTAAAAAATAGAGTGGTTCTTTATTTTACAATACCTCAAAGAAACATTTTTGAATGCTGTTTTATATGAAAAAAGGTACTTCTTTACTTTTTTGCTGTACTGCGAAATAAGGAAGACATCATTATAAATAAAACACGGGTTCTGAATAGATGACCATTATACCATAGCATCAAACACAATTTTTTGTGCAATGAGGTTTGCCTTATTTAATAGGTTTCTGGAAAGACTTCTATTATATTATGTATTGGATAATTAATTTCTATAAGAGGCTAGGCTCTAAGACTAAGGTATTTTAATTCTCTATTAAACTCAATACTTTTTATATAAATATAATGTAGAATAATACATAATTTATATTTGCATTTCATTAATTTATAATAGGAAAATCATTTTATTGTACTATTTTAGGAATGTTTTTAAGAAAATGTATTTCACTTCTGAATGGTTCCACTGATACTTTGTTTTAAGTAGAATTAGCAAAACTTATGGGGCTTAACATGAACACCAAATACTCAAGCTCTGACATCTTATCCCTAAATTTTACACTTAAGAAGAAAATAAAATAATTCTGTGGCTATCATTTTGACACTTGTTCTTTTTATTTAATAGAGAAAACATCAGTTCCTAATACTCACTATGCCTGATTGGCAGGGGAATTTTAGCATAGGGTTCTCAAGGAAGGACTATCAGCAACACAGCCAAATTAAAGACTTTAAATATAATGTGGGGTCATCAGTCTAGCATTAACTACTTTCTACTGCTCCCTACATAAACATTTAAAAGAAAACAAAAGAATTTAAAAATCAGGCTTAAAAATTATTTAAAAAATAATTTAACTGAAAAGAAAATGGAAACATAGAGCCTTAAAAGGTTTGCTTTAGTTATAAAGTAAAATTAATGGTAATGAAGGAATTAAAATCCATATTCCCAGAATACTGTTTTTTCTTTTAATCATAGGAAATAGGTTCAATGGCATTCTACTACTGAAGGAAACTGAGAACAAACAAATCTAAAGGAGAGTAAGACACTCTGAAACAATCATTTCATAGAACAATATTGTTACTTATGGTTACTTTTTGCTTACAAATTATAAAAGTACTCTTTTTGATACTGAAAAATAATACACCTTGGGAAAACTAACAACATTGACACACATTTTTAAAAAGCAAATTTAAATACCCGTTTTAGTCTTTCATTCTCTTCCATGAATTTTTTGGCAGCCTCATTAGTATTTTCTGCTTGAGTTTTAAGTACTCCTTTGTTTGACAGTTCTTTCGCCAGCTGAGTAATAAGGATAACCAGACGTCTCAACACTCTAAACGAACAAAAGCATTGGAGTACTGTATAAGTAACTAATCATTAGAAGCTCAGATTTAAGATAAACAGTCACTGTCAAATGATTCCCTTTTAGGAATGGGTAAGGTGGAGGGAGATAATGTTTAGGGAGGACATGTATACATATATTCTTCCTTTTTCTTCTTTTCTTTCTTTTTCTTTCTTTCATTCTTCCTTTTTCTCTTTTTTTTTTAAGTCTTTCTGTCAAAACAAGCCTGTATCTCGTTCCTTTGGAATCTTTGTTATAAGACTAGCACTTGGAAGATAGGTTCAGCAGTACTTGTTAATTTAACCATCCTTTTCCTACAGGTGTCTGGCCAGGAGGAGAAGAAACAATTTGAGACAGTGTGGCAGGACCACTAAGAGAGGTCATTTTGTTCATTTTATTTTTTTCCCCCTTACCACTTTAATATTTGCTATTTAAAGAGCATTGTATGAGGCTGGCCAAGCCTAAAAACTGCTCATTCACATCAGTTTATGGGTAACTTCCATTGTTAGCAATTAGTATCTTCAAATATTCATTCAACAGGTATTTCCTTGGCTAAGTGTTCGGAATTGCTAAGTGTTAAGCACCTGCTGGGTACTGGAGACACAGCAGGAAGTGAGACAAAGTCCTTCAAGGAGCTTAGGTTCTAGTTGGAGAAGAAAGAGTTAAAACAGTATTTAATTGCAAAAATGAGTGATACTCAGAAAAATATACATATACAGATACATTCCATGGAAGCATGCTTTGGAGGGAGTGAGGGTCACAAACAAATTCTCCTTGAAAGGGTCTGAAGGATGAATAGAAAGGTAGCCAGGGAAAGAGGGGAATGCTCTGGCAGAGGTTAAAGCGGGTGTGAAGATCCTGAAGTAGGAAGGAGTCAGGTAAACAATAGCGAGTCAATAAATATTTGCTGCAAGAATGAATGCGTGAACAGTTGAAGCTCAGGGTGGGTGGAATGTGGTGTGAATGTCCGAGAACAGTGAGCGACAAGGCTCCAGAGACAAGCAGGGGCCAGATCATGCAAGGCCTTATGGACCCAGCAAGCCATAATGACTATTATTTGGGTATTTCATTCTGCATCCTTTTGTGAAGATGTTAGTATACTAAACAGCACAGAAAAAAAAAAAAAAAAAAAAAAAAAAAACGTATGGTATAGGTAGGAAAAATGAGGAAGGGAAACACAAATCATGTTTTAAAATTGTGCTTTTTAAAAACTTACAGCCAAAAAAATAATGAGAATCCAGAAATGTAAAGATTTCTTTGAGATCTAAAAAGTTTCATCTGTGCATGTTCATAGGCTCCAGGTCTGGTGGTTAAGCCTTTCTCAATGGCAGGTGATGAGGAATATTTCCTTACTTCTCTCACAGCATCTATTAGAGAAAAAGAGAAAACATTACTTTAGGCTTTTAATAATATAAAATTATTATTAAAATGGCCTTTTAAATAATAGACTTTTGGTATGGGCCCTCTTTTTGTCTTTTCCCCTACTATCCCTGGGAGGGCACCATACTCAAAAGAGATGCTCTGTAAATGGATGTTAGTGGGAATTTTGACTAGAAGAGGATTTTTTAAAAACTCTTTATCTAGGACTTATTATCACTGTACTATCTGTAATCTCTAGCTACACTGCAAACTGTTATCTTTCACTCTTTCAATCCCTAATAGGTTGAGTAAAATCCAACCTACTACAGTAGCATATAGGTCACCTCCCATTCCAATCAATTCTAAGAGGTTATCTATTTTCCTGACTCTACTAGCATTTTATTGTATTATTCCTTCAATACTATCAAATTGTTATGGTAATTATTAAAATAATATTAAGTTATTTAAGGTAATAATATTAAAGTAACATTATTATTAAAATGCTATTAATAATTCATACTAGTAATACTAATATAACTTTACTGAGATTTTAGAAATATTGCGTTACACTGAGATTTCCACTGGCATACGTTTAAATGGAATTTGACCTATGGGGGCATATGCTCCTCCAATGGGCACACGGATGGCATCTGCTACTGGAAACATTCAGAGAGCTGCACTTCTGATGCATTCAGTTCTATTAAGTCTCAGAGGTATAGGGGATCTATTTCTTTCTAATGGAAAACAGATTTCAGCTTATTCATATCTCTATTTAGTGCATTCTTAAGTCATTGGATCTTGTAGGTCCTAGGTAACTTATCTGCTCCTTATGTGTCTCAAAAACCAGGGGGACAAACAAGTCAGACTGCTTCTTTCATGTTGCCATCAGCACACTTAGAAAAGAGTTACTGCTACAGGAAAGAGATTCCAGTTAGAAACTGAGGCCAGTTAAACTATTATTTTAGTTTTTAAAGAATTTTATTTATTTACTTGAGAGAGCGAGCACATAAGAGAGAGCACAAAAGGGGGAAGGGGCAGAGGGAAAGGGAGAAGCAGACTCCCCACTGAGCAAGGAGCCCAACATGAGACTCAAGCTCAGGACCCTGAGATCATGAGCTGAGCTGAAGGCAGATGCCCAACTGACTGAGCCACCGAGCTGTCCCTATTTAATTATCTTTAAAGCAGCTTTGTTGAGTTAGAACTCATGTATCTTAAAGCTTATCCCTTTAAAGCATATAATTCAGTGGTTTTGAGTATATTCACAAAGTTGCATGAACACCACCACTGATTTTTGAATATTTTCATCAACCCCCTCAAAACCCCATTCCCATTCTGCCCCTCCCGTATCTCTTAGCAACTGCCAATCTACTTTCTTTCTCCATGGATTTGCCTATTCTGGACATCCAATACAAAAGCAATCATTAACTTGTGTATTTTGTGCATCTGGCTTCCTTCACTTGGCATGTTTTCAAAGTTCATCTGCGTTGTACCACATAGCAGTATGCCATTATTTTTTATGGCTGAAAAACATTCCATTGTGCAGGTATACTGCATTTGGTTTATCCATTCGTCACTTGAAGACATTTGGACTGTTTCCCCTTTTTGGCTATTATGACTAATGCTGCTGTGAACATTTTTTTCTCTGTGGTGTATGTTACCAGTCTTATATTTGGTTTAATTTTTTTTTTTTTTTTTTTTGCAATTAGAGAGTTTGCTTTTATCTAGCTTCATAAATTCTGGAACAGTTTAAGCAATGAGTAATGCCTATTTTTTCAAAGTGGTAGAATTTCTTGCAAAGCTATCTGGTTTTATTCTTTTCTGATGGGAGTAGCTTTCTTTTTTTTTAAATAACTTTCTGTAATTCTGTGGAAAACTGGTCTGTTTAAATTTTCTGTATCTACTAGAATTCATCTGATAAAGTTATATTTCTCTATAAAATTATTCATTTCATGTAGGTATTCACATTTATTTGCATAGAGATATATCAAATAGTCTTTTAAAAAAAAAGATTTTATTTACTTATTTGAGAGAGATAAAGCACGTGCATGAGGAGGTGGAAGAGCAGAGGGAAAAGCAGACTTCACACTGAGCCTGTAGCCCCATGGCAGACATGGGGCTTGAACCCAGGACTCTGAGATCATGACTTGAGTTGAAGTAAAGCTTAACTGACTGAGCCTCCCAGGTACCCAGTCTTTTAAATTATCTTTAAAAATTTTTCTTGAACTTAATGTCTATTTTCTCTTTTACATTTCTCAGATTGTCATGATAATATAGTAAAAGCATACCAACCACTATGAAACAACTAAAAAAAGAAACCCCAAACACAATAGTATTTATGAGTTATTCTAAACAGGCAAGCTAAACTACATAGAAATATGAAGGATCCTTACACTTGTTATTCAGCTTCTTTGGCTTTTAAATAAAAATAATATTCCTGGATCCATTATGCAGAAATGCTGAAGATTAAACAATAACATCAAAGAAGTTTATTGGGGCACCTGGGTGGCTCAGTGGGTTAAAGCCTCTGCCTTCGGCTCAGGTCATGATCTCAGGGTCCTGGGATTGAGCCCCATGTTGGGCTCTCTGCTCAGCGGGGAGCCTGCTTTCTTTCCTCTCTCTCTGACTGCCTCTCTGCCTACCTGTGCTCTCTGTCAAATGAATAAATAAAATATATATATATATATATATATATATATATATATATATATATAAAAGAAGTTTATAAAGATAAATGGATATACAAATGGATATACAAACCCAACTAGGGAATAAAATCACCTGTTTGAAAGCAAGAAAACTATGTCTGAAAAATGAAAAATGATACAGGGGCAACCAACCATGCATGCGGGGTATGATATGTGGTCAATTTTCTAGAAACAACATAGGGACAGCTTTTTTTTTCTTTTTTCTTTTGGATCACTCGTGGAATCTTTCAAACTCTTGGGATGCGTTTCTGCTGATACTAAACATATTCCTGGGTTTCCTGCTTCTTTCTGCCTATTCCTACCCCTTAAAACACACATACACACACACTTTCAGTTAGTCCTGGCTCCAGAAACACGATCACCTTGTAATGATTATGTTATTAGAGAAAAAACCAACATGAAAAATGAAATAAATTTCAAAGTAAAATAAAAATGAAACTTGAGTAATCTACTGGTTTTCCACAATTTACACCATTGTCATTCTGGTGCACAAGAACACTGGATTGTGTATTTTACCTTCACTACTGCATTTAAACCTTTGAATACCTCAGTGGAGGAGATGTGATTACCCTATTCTGAGATGGAAACACTGAGGCTTAAAGCATAGATCCCTATCTGGCTGCCTTTACCATCCAAGGTCAAAGGTCCTGTATTAATCATCCATGATGTTGCTATTGTCTGAGAATTAATTACTCACTCTGCCCATGGATGTAGGTTCTAGCTAGAGGTCATGGTTCTGCTTTGTGACTCCTACCCCTGTCCATAGCTTACCAAACAAAGGTTGGATACCTAGTACTAGCTGGCTCATTTATTTTCCTTATAATTGGAATTGATATTCAGAAATGGCTACTAATCCTTGTATATGGCCAGAGTGATGACATTTTTCAGCGATATGGTTCCCATAGCTATATGGGATAAGGATGAATTCAAGACCCATGGAGTAATGCAGGGACGTGAAAAGGACACTTCAGTTTCTAGGACAAGTCTCTTCCTGGAATTTGGCTTTCTTCCTGCCCTGAGCTGCTCTAAAACAACTCTGTATTTTATTATTAGTTCCCCTTTCTTGCTCAAGTGAGCTCCAGTTGGTTTCTGAGATATGTAACCAAAAAACCCTTGTACTCCGGCTTTCCTTCTTTTTATGGATATGTGGTAGTTTTCAGTCAAACTTCTTATGATAATTTTAGAGTTAAAAGAACACAGTACTACAGGCACACCTGGCTAGCTCTGTCAGGAGAGTATGCAAATCTTCACTAGGGACATGAGTCAGAGCCCCACATTGTGTGTAGAGACAACTCAAAAAAAAAAATTGTAATACTAGAGTCAGAAGGAGCTGCAGAAGTGATCGCCTTTTCTCTCTTTGCGTGCAAATGGATAAACCAAGATCAGAGAGATGAAATGCCATTCCAAAAGGCATTTTAGTTAGCTGGTGGCAGAGTTGGGACCCATTTTTCTTATTGTCCTTTAGTTGTTTAATGTTATTTCTTACAAAGCTGGAGATTTACTTGATAACAAGAGCGTACCCTGGGACAAATACTGACATTTTGAAATGAGGCATGAACCCATTCACACATCCTGACACAATCGCCTACTCATACCTCCTCGTACCAGTTGTTCCCAGTTTTATAAGAAGAAATTCATTTCAGAGGCTGGTTGTATGGAACATAGGAAACATTTGCTCATAAAACGGTGGTAGACGTGGTGGTTATCCCAGGATGAGTCCTGTATAACCTACTTTACATCAATAGCAACATCAACCTAATTGAAAACCCCATGAATTCATTAATTAAAAAAAGCTCTAGAAAAAAAAAAAAAAAAAAAAAAAAAAGCTCTAGAGTTAAGCCTAATCAAAAGAGGAATCCAGTACTTACCTAGAAACAGAACAATCAATAGGACTATAATAGTAAGGAAAGCCTTGTTCCAGAAAGTTGCAATTTTACCCCAGACAGTAAATGAAAAAATCTTCTGCCATCTGTAAAGCAATACAATTACTCTAGGCATTAAAAAAATCAAAAGATTTTGAAATGCTTTGCAAATATTCAATTAACATTTTGGTAACTGCATAGAAAATGAAAAGAATTACAGAAATTTAATTTTTTATGTCATATCAGAGAAATAGCAATTTTCTGAGATGACATAAGTTGTCTCATGAAATAAAGAACAACTCTTTCAAGCTGAATGATAATCTGACATTATTTTCTGTCTTGGTTTAAACATTCTACAGCAAAAAATAACTTTTAAAGTAAAGATACATGAATTCTTACAGTAACGTGTTATATCGCTGATAGAAGTTATCACTTTATATCTTTTTGCTAATCTGGGTAATAACTCAGAAATAACAAAGACCTATTAGTGTAATAATCACCAACATTTCAGGAAAGGGAGTCCAACTCTGCACTATATATTTTTACATAATACATTTCTAACATCTACTCCAAGTAAAAGAATTTTTCTATTTTTACAACAAAGGAATTAAAAAATCACTGAGACATTACATATATGAGTTACAAAAATCTTAAATAGGTTTACAAATTTTTACGTATGTATATACTCATCTAATTATTACCTAGATCAAGATGTGAACACAGAGGAAACGAAATGGGGAAAAAAAAAAGTCTAGAAGGTTTAAACAGCACAAGCAAAGACACAGAGGTAAAATGGATTACAAATGACAAAGAATGACAAAGCAATCCACTACACAACTGGAAAGGTAACAAATTTTGTACAAGGGCATTTTATTTTATTTATTTATTGTTTAGAGAGAGAGAGTGTGAACACACATGTGTGTGAGCAGGAGGAGGTGAAGAGGGCAAAGCAGGTTCCAAACCCAGTGTGGAGCCCAATGTGGGGTTCAATCTAAAGACTCTGAAAGAGTCTGAGATCCTGACCTAGCTGAAATCCAGAGTCGGACACTTAACTGACTGAGTGGCCCAGGTGTCCCAGTACAAGGGCATTTTATTTTATGTATTTTATTATTTATTTATTTACATACTTACTTATTTTTTACGAGGGCATTTTATTTTATTTTAAAGATTTATTTATTTATTTGACACAGAGATCACAAGTAGGCAGAGAGGCAGGCAGAGAGAGAGGAAGGGAAGCAGGCTCCCCGCTGGGCAGAGAGTCCAACATGGGGCTCAATCCCAGGACACTAGGATCATGACCTGAGTCAAAAGCAGAGGCTTTAACCCACTGAGCCACCCAGGTACCCCTACAAGGGCATTTTAAATGAATAACAGATTTGAGGAGACATAAAAGTAATAAACACCTAATAAAACTTCAAATACAACTTTAAAATGTTTTAAGGCTACAACAAATTATTAACTAGTAAGTTTGGAAAACAGCCCTAAGTAACAACTTGAAGTTGATGAGGAGAGGGAGACTGATACAGAATGCCTCTATGTTTCCAAGTTCAGAGATGCTATTCAAATTTTTCATTATAAAAATTTTTATATTTCTAGTAAGAGAACATAACTGGCAATGCCTTCATCTATGTCCCAATGCAAATTCACATTTTAAGGGCCAGTATAAAAGGAAACACAAAAAAGACTTCCTACAGAAAAGAACTAGCAGTTTCTAGTTATACTCAATTCAAGGAGGAAATGATAATAGCTGTTATATATTCAGTCATTACAATACTATGGTTCTAAGCACTTTTACAAATTTTAGCTCATTTAATTACCACAACCACTATATGAGGTTGGTACTAATATTAACTGTATTTTATAGAAGAGGAAACCAGCCAGAGATGGTAAATAATTTGCCCACCGTCATACAATAATATGCAAAGTTGGGACATAAACCCAGGCAGCCAGACTTGTAACTATGTGTCTTTAACCAATGGGCTATGTGAGTAATAGTCAAATTAAATAACCATTGAAGTCTTTTCTTTGACAATATGGTGATACGTATATAAAAGATTAAAAGTATATATACGAGCAGTATACTTGGAGTATAATTTCCTTACATACAATAAGGACAAATTATAATTGAATTGTTTTCATTTCTGTATATACATAAACATATACATTATTTATATAGATACATATACACACACATTTTCTTATGTATATTTGTACATGAGCCTATATATAATTTGTGTATTTACATACATATCTATCAAAGAGCTACTTGTATAGGAAAAAAATTATATTTGGCAGGAAGAAAAAGATCCATAATCTATGGACCATTTTCATGCAGAAAATATTGACTATACACACACACACACAGATGTTTATAAATAAGATCTTTCCTTTTCTCGAATATAGGACTCTCTTGTTGGAACTACTACCAAAACGCTAACAGGGCATTACAGAGATTTGAAACAAATGAACAGGATAAGCAGCAGCGCAGAAAAAAGCACAAGGCTGAAAGCCAGATTCTTGTCTGGAGTCTGCCATGGATCAGCAAGATGACCTTAGACTACTCAGACGATTGAATGAGTGGGTTGGAAAAAAATGATGTCTAATGCTCCTTCTTACCACATGATTCAATTTTTTTTCTTTAGTAAGGAAGAAAGAAGTGATGGCATAGCTGATAGACAAGAACAGAAGTGAGTAGCAATGCAGGTAGGTAAGAAGCAAGTTAAGAAGTGTAAAAACCACATGGCCCCTGAGCCAAAGTAAAAACTTTCATAAATCTTTTCCGGTCATGCGATCTCATTGAATTTATCTCTATGATCTCATTTATGAAAGATTTTCTTTTATGTCATGAGCATGAACAAAGGTGTTGCAACATTTTTATTAAAAGTGCATTTCACCATTCATATTATCAACTTTCTGGATCTAAAACTAACTCCCCAGATGGCAGGTACACTTGTGGTGAGTATGGCATAACCACAGAGAAGTTGAATCACTAGGTTGTACATCTGAAACTAATGCTACATTGTGTGTCCACTACACTAACTGCCACCCCCCACAGCCCTCAAACCAAGCCATCTGAGTATTATTATAGGGGCAAAGTGAGCCAAGGCTTCAATTTAAATACTCAGTACTGTACTTAAAGACCTTTGAAGGTCTTTACTAAGGAATTAACGCTAATCTATGGTTGTGGTACTTTCCATATTCAGCACTTTTGGTACATATTAATTCTGTGTATGGAAAAAAAGTAGTAAAATTACCCGTAAACATAAATGAAACTATCTTTGGGTTACATAAGAACAGTAAGAATCATTTACTGGTTTAACTTCTCCTACATTGTTCCACTCCCTCAATGAAACATTTCTGTACCATGCGTGCTGCTTACCTCATTTATCCATTTCCCTTTTTTTAGTTCACTGTTCCAATTCAGGGCAATAAACAAGGTTAAGTTTGATGACGACATGTATTATAAGTACAACCAACGCTTTATCATATCTGTAATCAACAGAACCAAAAGGGCGGTCCTTTTCCTTTTAGAAGTGACGAAAACGGCTAATTGGTTTGTACACACAATAAAATGTTTTATATAAAGTGATTTCTTTAATATTATTAGACAGTTCCTAAAGTTGGTGAGTTTAAACAGCACTTTTTAGATAATCAGCATTCAAAACTTTTTAATCTTAAGAAAACTTTTTCCGTATCACACTGAACAGTATAAGGAGCTAATCATGCTTCCTGTGCTTATTGAAACGTATACTTATTGTAAAGATTTGGAGGTTTCCTACCTCTGAGGAGGAATAAAAGGCAGGCAGAAGATTAAAATAAGTCCTATTTCAGCATAAAGAAAGGTTGCAACTGCCGCCCACTGGAGTGTCATTTTCTCTCTTCACACCTAAATAGAGAAACGCTTAAGTTTACTTTGCCGCCTTTCAAAGACCCACTTGGTTAAGGGCCCTGGGGCGCAATGTTTTCGTCCTGGGGACTGACGAGGTTGGGACCTTCCTCTCACCCTAGGCACCCGGCCTGAACTCCCGGCGGGAGGGCCGGGGCGGGGGTCAACGGTGGGCCGGGAGGCCCGCGTCTCCACCTCCCGAGCGAGCCCTGCGGAACCGCCGAGGAGGCCTGTGCGGCACCCAGGACGTGCTTGCCGCACCCCGCCCCACCGCTGCGAAGGAGCCTAAAGCTACCTTCCGCTAACGCCCGCGTCCAGCGGCCCTCCCACTCCGCGAACGTGCCGCGGGCTGGGCCAGCTCCCGAGCTTCCACCGCGGAGGGAGAGGCGCGACCCCGCCGCCCCGCGCGGCCTGGCGCTCCTCCCCGCCCGGGGCCCGCCGCTCCGGGGCACCCGTCCGGCCTTACCCCGCCTGCGGCCGGCCTGGCTCCCCGCGCTGCTCCGCGCAAACCGACGCGCGGGACGTCAGACGCCGCGGCGGGGCGAGGGGGGCGGGGAGGGGAGCGGTGTGCGTGTGTGGGGGGGTGGTTGGAGGAGAGCGCCCCACCCCCCTTCTCGCCCCCGCCAGCTCCCAAACCGGAACCGCGGGGCGCGAGCCCGCCGAGGTCGCTGGCGGCGTGAGGAGGACGATTAGCAATAATTGTTTTCTAATTGATGGTGGAGTTAGAGGGTGACTCAGACTTTTCGGTCGAATGCTTGGGGTTCCCCAGTCAACTTCAAGAGAGCCGACTTTAAATTTCTAATGAAGTGTGGTTTGGCGGGAGGGGCGCGGTTAACCGACGTTTTCTGAAAGAGCTTCGTGGGGTCCACGGAGGGGCAATGGCGCCGGGGCGGGACGCGGAGTCCGCGGACCTGTTAGAAAGGGGCTCTTTTCCTGTGCTTTCCTGTTCCGTCTTCCGTCCCTAGAAACAGCCGCTAGAGTTAAATGGAAGAGGCAGGACTGCTGGTTGTGCAGCGTTTTCTTTTGAGAACGTGGAAAAATAGGCAGCTTCAAAACATTTTTTTTCCTGCTCTGTCTGCAGGCTAGGAAGAGACAAGGCACTGGAGAGATGTTTGGGGACTGAGAGGGAAAACCATGTGTGTGGGTGCATTCCCTCAGTTACTATTTTCCAGGTTTTCGAGTCGCGTGAGTACACTTTTTAAATATTGACAAGATACCAGAAATGCAAATGACAGTAGGACCCTCCTGGACAATGTGGGAATATTAAATGAAGTAAATAGATAATTATAGAAGATAAAAATCCATTTAAGTGAGTGCTTTTTCTTATCACAAATATACTTGATCACACAGAAAAGAGAAAAACGACTAAATCGAAATTAACTATAAGGAAGGTGGGTTTTGTTTTTGTTTTTTGCTTTTAAGTCAAACGCATTTAGGACTCCATGCTCTTCTACACCGGTTCCTTTGAAAGGCCGGGCATCGTCTTCTATGCTGCCGTGCACACACCACTAGTATAATTTGCACACATAAAAATTACAAATTTTAACTATAGCTCCCTATTTGCACATATACTACTTATATCAAATGAAAAATCCAGTTATCTTTAAAAATATGTTAATTGAAAAAGGAAAGTACAGAATGTGCCTAAAAAGATAGAGCGACACGATGTTTATTTCAAAATGGATTCATTTAATATTGCCAAACAGATAGCTGTCTCCTTATACAGTTCTCATGTTGGTAGTATAGACCAGTATCTTAACTATGGATTTTTCATAACTGAGATACTAAATTCTTGCAATGGCACACTCATCATTAACAAAATTCTCTTAGTAACACTCCCAGACCATGGAAATTAAAATTATTTAAAAAAATTAAAATTATTATCCACTGCTGGAAGGCCTAAAAATATAAATCAATCACTAAAAACAGTATGAAAATTAGGTTTTTAAATTAAAAATTAAATTTCTCTAAGAAATAGTTCAAATATATAATCATCTCTAGGTTAGCTACCAAAATTTTATACATAAAACTTGGGGGACTAAAACTAATTTTATTTTAGGTACAGGTGTATTTACCAAGTTATCAATCTTCTAGGATCTAGAAGACTTGAAATGTAACAAAGTTAATGTCATTTAAAGAGTTTCACGGATCTTAGTTTTAAAATTATTGAAAACATCACACATGATTAAACTTGGTTACGTACAATTTAAAATTGGGGCAACTGTGTGGCTCAGTGGGTTAAGCCTCTGCCTTCAGCTCAGGTCATGATCTCAGGGTACTGCCACATCAGGTTCTCTGTTCAGCAGGGAGCCTGCTCCCTGCCCCGCCCCCCCCCCCCCAACTTGTGATCTCTGTCAAATAAATAAATAAAATCTTTAAAAAAAAATCATTTAAAATAAATACATCGAGGTTTCACTCATGAATTAGGAAGTACCAGTTTGATTTCCCAATTTAAATTTTTAATCTAAGCCCTGAAAGTAATTCTATACAGGATTTCTTGTTCCTTTTCATTTTAAATAGAATTGGCATTCATTTTGTCACTTTGCACTTATTTTCATTCAAACATGCTTCATGTTAACTTATAAATACTATAGGACTTACACTTTTAGCATTAAAATAAGTTTTATTTAAAAATGTTAAAAACACCATTCCTTTCAGGAAAAAAAAATGAGGGTCTTTTTTTTCTTTCAATTCATAATAGTATTCAGAGCAATTACTTGTCAATGTTTGGAAGGATGACCAGGATGTATGATCTACCTGATGTCATCGTCGTCATCTTCTTCTTCTTCTTTTTTTTTAAAGACTTTATTTATTTATTCATGAGAGACAGAAAGAGAGTCAGAGAGAGAAGCAGGCTCCCTACTGAGAAGAGAGTCCAACACAAGACTCCATCCCAGGACCCTGGAATCATGACAGGAGCTGAAGGCAGATGCCCAAACCATCTGAGCCACCCAGGCCCCCTACCTGGGGTCTTCTTTAAAACTAAATTTTGCTTCCACCTAGAGATCTACTGAATCAGAATCTCTGAGGATGGGGTCTAGGACGAACTTTTTAAAATGTTCTCAGGGTTGTGTTCTTAAGCTAATGTGTGAGAGACACTGACTTAAAGTAGAAACCAAAATGTGACCTTGGGTGGTTTCACTGTAGATATAAAGTGAAGTAAATACTAAGGAAATTTAGAAGTCCAGTCAAATCCCATAATGGTCTGTAAGGTAATCTAAGACTGCTGATGTGCTTGACAAAGCGTTAAATACTCTTTTTTCCTGCCTTGAAGTTATCTTTTCCATCATGTACATTAAATGTTGATGGAAACACATATATGGAGTTCCAAGTTCAAGAGCAATGTCAACCCAGTCCCAGATGCACTTCAGTGGGGTTTCCTCATATCCAGCAAACATGGCCGGGTTTGCTAAGAGTCCTCTTGCAACCATCACACCTATAAATTAAAGCATATTACATTTGTCCACATATTAAGAACTCATGGGTATGAGGTCAAACTTAATGAAACAAACTGAGAATACTGAAAAATAAAGTATTATTACAAGGTTTCATAATAATCATGTATTAGTCTAAATTACAAACCAATTTGATTTGTTTATAAACCCAACAATGTTTCAATGTACTTATAAGAATTTAAAAAAATTTTTTAAGACTTTTACATTAAACAATTAGTCTCTAAGGATTTTTTTTAGGGTTAATCCAGATTGTCATGAATTGGGTTTGCTTAAGTTTATTTGCATTCTCCCATTTAGCAACACTTATCACAGGCCTTGGTGTGCCAATAATTTAAGGGAGTAACAAAACTGTTTAGCAGTAGGTAGTTCCTTTGGCTTTATGACCACTCTGTGTTCACTAATTTCTATTTTATGAAAAGGCTACCTATTTTACTAATAGCCTTCTAACTGGCCACTCATTGGATATGATGGTGGCAGAAAAGTAACTTAATTTTCCCCAATTAAAATAATCTTCTGCCTCTGAGTATAAGAGTTAATATAATTTTAATAAATTGTTTAGCTTAAATCAGTACAACGTGGCTCCACTTTGAAGACCAATAATGAAAAATCACATTAACCTTACTCTCCTACGCCCACATTTTTTTTTTGTTGTTAATTAAAAGTAAAAAAAACCTCAAGTACTTATTTCTTACCATCTGTCCCAGTAATATGCCATACATTTTCTGCTTCTTTTAAGTTTCTGATGTCTCCGTTAGCAATTACAGGTATAGACATATTTTCCTTAATTATTTTAATAGCCTCATAGTGGACCGGCTGATGTCTTTCTTCAACAGTTCTTCCATGGACTGTAATCCAAGAAACTCCTGTTGCCTCAGCCTTTCGACAAAGATCTACAGTTCTTGTAAGGTCATCATGGATCCTGCAATTTCAAAATTACATCAGTCTACTTACAGCATACAAATCTTAATGCTAGAATTAATAAGTTAAATAAAATAATATTTCATCTGATACATTATTCAGTTAGCTTTGCTATATTATCACCACATGCTACTATCAGAAAGGTTTTGTTCAGAGATCAGTTTCCATCTAAGACTTCAAATTTAGCTATTTCACTATTGGAACAATAGGATGACAAATTTTACCTTACCTAGTGCTTCACCATTTTGGTTTTGATAACTGAAAAAGTCGTCCAAGAATACTTGGATGGAATGGAGGAATGGAAAGACAGTATCCTAATATCTTTTGTGTATGCCCCAATCTGCGAGTGGGAGAATATAATACATTATCATGAAATATATTTTTAGCCTGTCACCCAAAAACCTGTTCCTGGTTTATTCTCTTTTCATTGTGGAATTTTAGTGCAAACATTATTTCTATTTTCTACTCTTGGCACCAGGAATGTTTCTCAGCATCATCATCATCATTATTATTATTTTTTTTTTAAAGTAGACTCCAGGCTCAGTGTGGAGCCCGATGCAAGACTTGAACTCACAACTCCTGAGATCAAGACCTGAGCTGAGATTAAGAGTTGGATGCTTAAAAGTGAGCCACCCAGTGCCCCTCTCAGTATTATCATTTAAGCAGTACATGGAAAAAAACAGGGTTTCTTTTCAGGGGAAGTTTTTAATAATAAAGGGATTTTTTAATATCTGTTAAAAAAATAATGAAGTTCTGTTATTTTTATGAATAAAAATTATGGTACATAATAATTTACTAAATGTCTTATTTCAACATAGCCAAACACTAGCTACCAATTTATTAAGGATGGATACATCCACACTCTTAGACAAAAGGCACTTTTTTATTTCCTAAGTAATAGACTATCTTGTCAGTAGATTAAAATATTGTCTTTACCTTATTTTAATAGATACTGAAAATCTGGGATTTTCCACTTGATTTCTTACTTGTTTCACCATATCTCGAACAAGCTCTGGCTTGTTTATTAAGCAAGCTCCATAACCTTCTGCCATTGCCCACCTTTATAAAGCAGACACAACAAATAAATTATAAATATATGGACAAGGAGATACAATTTTAAAAGCATCATTAAGTACATCTATTTCTTAATCTTAGTGACTGGAACGGAATCAGATTTTTATAATTCACAGATCCAACATTTTAAAGTGGATCAATAGGAGATAAGGAAAACATGTTCCCAGATCAAAAAGTACTTAGGAAAAATGGTTTTCATTGGCAAGTGAGAAAATTAAATTAAAATTCATTCAACCAAAACAGACTTAGGTATTTGTAATTAATTTCAATTACTTCAGATTTTTAAAATTCCAAATTTGATGTTTATTGTACATAACTAGATGTTCTATTAATCTTAATAGTAGAAAGATATTTTTGGCTTACAGCATTCCAACACCACTGAACAGCTTACTTAACTCTCCTAATGAGTATACAAATATGTCTAATCTGGTTTGGATTATGATGTACTTAAAACCTGATTTTATTCTTTGGACACATTTTGTATTATCGACATATAACCTAACATGGTGTTAAGAAGGTAGGGATATTAACGTCAAACTAAGCATCCTATCAGTACCCAGTTACTTAGACTCAACCAAATAACTGTGGTATGGAAAGAAAAGGCAATTATAAGAAGGTATTCTTATAGAGAATAATATCTGTTAAAAAAATAATGAAGAGAAAATTAATTAGGAGAAAACAAGGGGCAATTTCTCGAATCATAGAATCACAGTTTCTTGTCTGACATAGCAGTAAAAATTCACTTTAGGAAAAAAAAAAAAATTCACTTTAGGGACTGCTATAAATGTTCTAGTCTTCCCTAACAACCTATGGATCAAGTTCAAGGCAGATCCACACATAAAAAAATTCTAGCGGTGAGGTAAGATGAAACACTTATCCATGCTTTGTTTTAGCAATCAGAAAACATGTTTGCATATCTGTTCCTAAATAATCTTTCCTTATTTTTTTCTTGCTTCTTATTTGGGTCCCAAGTGCTTTAACTCCGTTTTATTTTTTTATTCTTGGAAAACTGGAGAAATAGTTTACCATGTTCACATAGTTTTTTTCTAATTTTTTGAAAATTCTTCCAATTTCTTTAAGTTTTACCTCTGAGGGCAACCACAGTTAATGTCTACTCCATTCGCATAAGGACAGACAATACGAGCAGCATCAGATAAAAGTCTTGCATCATTAGCAGCAAACTGAACAATCAATGGGCAATCACCTGATAAAACAAATAGCTCAACATTAAAATTCACAGAAACACACACGTGTGATACATCAAACTCTTCATGTTTGTATGGGATAATGGTAACTACTTTCAGCCTAAGAAGTATCTATTCAAACAACATACCATTAAACTAATTTTAAATATTTTAAAAATAATTTACATTTAGTACAAATTCAAACAGTATAAAATTTGATAAGTGAACATTGTAACACTCATGACAAACAGATCCCATTTCCAAAGATGAGAATTAATTTATTGTGTTCCGCAACAATTTATGTATGCCTCTAAAATTTAAACAAATGTGAACATTCTATATACATTTCCACGCCTACTGCTTTCTTTTCCCCTTGATGTATCTGGGAGCTGTACTCAGACCTATTTTCTTTTTAATAGTGTATTTCTGTATGGATATACCATACGGTGTACTTCTGGACGGTTTTTCATTTGTGGCTTTTGAAACGGTGCTGAGATGAGAATACTGTTACACATGTGCTACTCTTGAGTATATTCACAGGGTAAATGCCCAGGAATGTGAGTGACTACCAGATAGGCATTGACAGACATCACAAAGTTTTCTTTCAGAAGAGTTTACCAATATAGATACACAACAATATGGATGGCAGTTCTCATTCTCTCACAACTTATTCTATGTTGTCTATCCAACAATCTGTATTTTTATTTGTGGGTTCTCTCTCCATACTCTGCCTATTTTTCTACATGTAATTTTTTTTTTGAAGATTTTATTATTTATTTGACCGAGAGAGACACAGCGAGAGAGAGAGCACAAGCAAGGTGAATGGGGGAGAGAGAAGCAGGCTTCCCAAGAAGCAGGAAGCCGGATATGGGGCTCAATCCCAGGACCCTGGGACCATGACCTGAGCTGAAGGCAGATGCTTAATGACTGAGCCACCCAGGCACCCCACTAGATGTAATTCTTAATTATTCTTTATTTTCTTGGTATTTTTAAAATTTTTATTTATAAAACAAAGAAATTAGCTCTGCTATCTTAAATACACGAATATTTTAAAGATTTTATTTGAGAGAGAGAACAATCAGGGGGAGGGAGAGAGGGACAAGCAGACTCCCCACTGGGCATGGAGCTTGATGTAGGGACTGATCCCAGGTCCTTGAGATCATGACCTGAACCCAAGTCAGAAGTTTGACCAACTGAGCCATCCAGGTGCCCCTCTATTGTAAATATTATACTTTTTCCAGGTTTTGGTTTGTCTTTGAGTATGTGTACTCCTTTCTTACATATAAAAGTTTACATTTTAATCAAGCAAATGTGTCAGGTACTTCCTAAGTTTTAAGGACATATTTTTCCCATCTTTCTTTCGGTGAGTGTTATAAACTCTGGATAGATGTATTTTAATTCTTCTTGTCATTTTGAGGACTACCTATATGGGATTCACTGAGTGTTTGCCAAAGCAGATTTCTGAGCATCATCCCAGTTCCATGGATTCAGTTCCTTTTTTCCTTTTTACTTAATTTTTTGATTCAGAATTTTTCTGGTAATCCACTGATTTATAGGACTAACACAGGAGAAGAGAATTTGCTTTTCCCTGAGGATTTAGGATGTTTTTCCTTTATAACTTAAAGAGTTACAGAATTTCAATTTAATAACCATTTATTGGTCTACTATATTTTTAACACAGGGCTAAAAGCTAAGGAAACAAATCAATAAGAGATAATTCCAGACTTCAAGGAGTTGATAGTCTAGAGAATAGGAGACAAGGCACACCAAGAGGGTATCATAATACAGTAGGATTAAGTTCAACAAAAAGCCCGTGAGAAAGGACAATAGCAGAGGGTGATCAGGCAAACTCCCTGGCCACAAACCCTGAGAGCTGGATTAAGAAGCTTGCGGTGTTGTTTGCCAGAGAGATCTGGATCTGGGGTCAGATACAGCTGAGGAAAGGATATTCATAGAGATGTATGAGAGGATGGGGCATTTTCAGGGACTTAAGTAAGTTAGTATTATTAAAGAATAATAATAATAAAGAACAAGTTGGTGGAAGGCGCCTGGGTAGCTCAATTGGTTAGGCCTCTGACTCTCAGCTTCCACTCAAGTCATTTCATGCATCATGGCATGCAACCCCATGCAGGCTCTGTACTCTGTGGGGAATCTGCTTGAAAGAGAATCTGCCCCCTCCACCATTAGCATGTGTGCATGTACTTTCTTCCTCTCTCTCAAAATAAATAAATAAATCTTAAAGAAGAAAAAAAAAGAATAAAGTTGTCTCTGGAAAAAAACTAATGGAAGACAAAGCTGCAAATGATCTATTCAGAGAAACTAATGGAAGACAAAGCTGCAAATGATCTATTCAGAGGCTAGATCATGAGGAACATTATAGATTATTCACAGGTATTAGGGTTTTTTTTTTAAAGTAATCTCTTCACCTAATCCTGGGGCTCAGAACCCACCACGCTGAGGTCAAGTATCACATGCTTTACTGACTGAGCCAGCCAAGTACCCTGGCAGGTGCTGGAATTTTACTCTTTAGGCCACTGGTTCTCAATCTTTAGCAAGTTTAGAATCACCTGAAGGGCTTTTTAAAACCGATTGCCAGATCACATACCTAGAGTTTCTGATTCAGTGGGCCTGGGGCAGAGCTGAGAATTTCGATTTTGAACAAGCTTTCAGATGATGCTAATGCTGCTGGTCTTGGGGTTCACCCTTTGAGAACCACTGCTTCAGGCCATGAGCAGTCCAAGAAGGATTTTAAGCACAGAAGAGATGTGATCAAATTTCCATTTTACAAAGGCTCCTTTGGGCTATTTGTGGGATGGTTTGGAATGGGGCAAGACTGGAGGCAGTGAGATAGGAACCTAATAGCTCAGGTAAGAGGATGGAGCCTTAAGGAAGGCTGATCTCATGCTTAGATATATCATCCATAATTTACAAGGCACTGAATAAAAACACAAAAAACTTATTAAAAACATAAAAAAACTAAAAGCTTTAAAAAGAAAATCTCTGAATTGTGTTGTTTCTAATTAGACAAGAGTTTTTGTTTTTGTTTTTTTAGTTTCCAAAGTCAGCAAATTCTGGGTTTCACATACCTTGGTTTGTAGTAAATTCACTGTCTCGGGCTTTTATAGATCTGACAAAATCAGCAGCAACTATCATTGGTGTATAGCATAGATCACAACTGTATTTTCTTACTAATGTTCTAAAAGCCAACCTGAGAACATATAAAACTTTCATTAGGCATTTAAAAGAACACCACAATCATATGTACTTCCAAGTTTAATTTAATTATTAAATATTTATTGGAGGAAAGGTCTACCTTTGAGAGGCTAGAGTACTTTTCCCTATTCTGGCTGTTAAAAAAGAAAAAGAAAAACAAGCCCAAACTGGAATCATTTGCCCCTCCATGACCACAAACCAAGACCTAATTACAGTTTCAACGTATCCCAGGAACGTGACCTTTTAAAAGTCAATCTGAAATTTCTTGAACAGTAGTAGTAAAGCCATCTGCAGGATAAAAAAATCCCTGTCATTCCAATCCCCACCACAAGATATCCTGGCCTGAATCAATCCTTTCTTTTCTTTTGCTAATAACTTGTTCCACCCTCCTTCCTCTAAAAACCTTCCACTTTGTACAACTCCGTGGTTTATCTCTCTACTTGCTAAGTGAGATGCTGTATGATTCATGAATTGCTTAATAAAGTCATTGAGATCTTCACATTTACTTAGTTGAACTTTGTTTTCTTTAACACTGCTCAGTATATTATATATAAAACAAACGTAAGAAAACTCTGAAGTGTGGAGAAGAGAGCAGAAAGGCTAGTGACCTTGGGACCTGAGGAACCATATTAGTGAGTTTCCTGGGTTTCCTTTTTGCTTCAAATATGCCAGATTTGGACCTGAAGAAGCTGGCAATCCGGAAATATGGAGAGTGCAGACAAAAAGAGTCCCAACAAAAAGTCAGCCCTCTCTGACCAAAGACTAGGAAAGGGGAAGACTAGCAAGAAAGAACAATTTTAAATAGTGGCTCACTCCAGCCAAACACCAGAGACAAAACTGTGGCCCCACCTCCAGAAGCAAAGGTTTAGTGCAGAGCTTACACTTCTACCTTTCCACGGCTGAAACAAAATTATCTAACACCTCTTCACAGTGGTGTCAGAGAAGGCCTGGTAGCGAGCTTGGACTTTAATACTTGCTGGTCAGTAACTTAAGTACTTTCTCCCTTCCCACTGTTAAGTAGTATCAGAGGATGCTTAGTGAAAGGCCAGGACTTCTATAGAGTCCAAAAGGTACCAGGTCATCCCCTCCATGGCTTTACCCCCAGCTCAGCAGTAATGGGGAGCCTCCTACCCCCAGAGCATCAAAGGAGACCAAATAAGAAATCAGGACTTCTACTTTCACCTCATAGTAATGAGGTAGTGCTTTCTCATTCTTCTGCTATAGTGATGGCAGGAAAAAAAAAGTTAAAGCAAAAGGTTTGATATTCAGATTCAACCAATATAATCCACTCTATTAAAAGGCTAAAAGAAAAATCACATAATTCTATCAATGTAGAAAAAGCATTTGACAAAATAATACTCATGATAAAAAAAAAAAAAACAAAACCCTCTCAAGAAAAGAGGGAATAACAGGAATAGGAAGGAACTTTCTCCTCTTGATAAAGGGCATCCACAAAAAACTCCTACAGCGGGGCACCTGGGTGGCTCAGTGGATTAAGGCCTCTGCTTTCGGCTCAGGTCATGATCCCAGGGTCCTGGGATCTAGCCCCATATTGGGCTCTCTGCTCAGCGGGGAGCCTGCTTCCTCCTCTCTCTCTCTGCTTGCCTCTCTGCCTACTTGTGATCTCTGTGTCAAATAAATAAATAAAATCTTTAAGAAAAAAAATAAACTCCTACAGCTAACATCCTTAAAGGTGAAAAACTAAACATATTCCTCCTAGATCATTAACAAAGCAAAGATGCTTGTTCTCATCATTCCTATTTAACACAGTGCTGGAACTTCTAGTCAAGTGTATGAAAAGGAAATAAAAAGCATATGATGGAAAGGAAAAAATGAAACTGTCCCTCTGTGTAGAACAGCAGATTGTCTAAATAAATAATCCCAAGGAATTTATTTATTTATTTATATTTTAAAAATTTTATTTCTTTATTTGACAGAGATCACAAGCAGGCAGAGAGGCAGGCAGAGAGAGAGAGGAAAGGAAGCAGTCTCCCTGCTGAGCAGAGAGGCTGATGTGGGGCTCGATCCCAGGACCCTGGGATCATAACCTGGGCCAAAGGCAGAGGCTTTAACCTCTGTTTTCTTAAAAAACTAAACACATGGTTACCACATGACCTAGCAATTATAGTCCCAGACATATGAAGACTTATATTCACGAAAACCTGTGTATGAATTTTTACATTTACTTGGTATCTTTTATTTAATATCCTCTGTATCTTTATAGGTGGGGGTTACAAGCACGATCTTTTTTTATTGATATAAAAAGTGAAGTTTGAAGGGGTTATTGTTTACTCAAGGCCACACATGTAACAGGAAAAGAACACCAGCACACAAGCCTAGATCATGACCCCAAAGCTAGGTGTCTGATGATCCCAAATGATGGTCAGAGCATAAAAAGAAAATCACATTTTAGCTCATTAACCATTTACTAATACTTACTTTGAATATCGAACCATTGGGGCACAGACTTTCACCAGCTGCCCAGAATGAAGCATTTCTATTGGATCTTTTTTCTTTCTTGACATACTGTGGTTTGCATGCAGTCACTCTTCATGAATACAGATTTACTTCAAATCTGACAAAGACAGTTTGCATAGAGAAAAATTACTTTCATTAGATGAATTCCCATCATTCTAACAATTGCAATTGCCCAGATTTTTTTTGGCATTTTTCAAATGCCAAGATTTTTTTTTTTTTTTTTTTTTTTTTGTCATGCTTTTGGGCTCAGGAATCTTTTTAGCTTCTTTCACAGTATCAAATAAGATACTACAGAATCCTATCTCCATAAGTCACTGACAGTTTTTAGTACAGTGAAATCATCACGTTTTTATATTTGGTACAAATTATGCTTGCTCGTGTCAAACACTCAGTTTCAAATTATATACTTAACTCACTATTATATACTTAACTATCTGCTCAAATTAATAAACGCTCAAGATGTGGAAAACTACAAGTTTTTTTTTTTCTTAGAATACCATGTTTTTTCATGTTACGTTTAAAATTTTCCATGTTACTTTGTTTGGTATTGACAAACCAGAAAATTTAATTTGAATAATTTTATATATAAGACTATGTACGTCTGGCACTTTGAAATACCGTTTTATGCAGGAAGGCTAAATGGCATTAATTGAACTACTTTAAGCAAATCAAATGATGTACTAGTCTATTTTATGTTTATTTTTTTTTAAAGATTTTATTTATTTATTTGACAGAGAGAGATCACAAGTAGGAAGAGAGGCAAGCAGAGAGAGAGAGAGGAGGAAGCAGACTCCCTGCTGAGCAGAGAGCCCGATGCAGGACCCGATCCCAGGACCCTGAGATCATGTCCTGAGCCGAAGGCAGCGGCTTAACCCACTGAGCTACCCAGGCGCCCTATTTTATGTTTATTCTTATTTGCAATTTCTATTCTTTGCATCTGAATCAGAAGGCAAACTTCTATTTAAAAAAATTTAAGTGTGGTTTCATCTAGTAAAAATTTCAATTATAATCATATAATTGCACAGTAAATCACTTTAAAAAAAAAAAAAGATTTTATTTATTTATTTGTCAGAGAGAGTGAGCACAGGCAGAGTGGTGGCAGAGGCAGAGGAGAAGCAGGCTCCCCGCCGAGCAAGGAGCCCGATGTGGGACTCGATTGCAGGACACGGGGATCACCACCCGAGCCTAAGGCAGCCACTCAACCAACTGAGCCACCCAGGCATTCCAGTAAATCACTTTTATACTCAAAGAGGTACAAGTGATTAAGTTACAGTTCATAAATGTTTTTAAATTTTCTATACCTAGATTCCTGTCATTTCATAGTGTTGGTTGCTTTCCATATTCCAGTGTTTAGCTTTAGTAACTTAGTAACAGATATGGGGCAAACGTTAGGAAGAGCTAATTGCTCAACATGCAATTATCTGTTTAGCTAATCCAGAAAGTACTATTAAAATCTAAATATAAACTAGTTAATTTCCATTTCTATAGGTATAACGTAGAGTTGAAATAAGCTAGTTTTACTGACCAATGCGGTCTTTTACCTCTTATTTAAAGACTTTATTTATTTATTTGAGAGAGAGCGCTAGGGAACAGGGGTAGGAGCAGAGGAAGAGGGACAGGCAGACTCTGTGCTAAGCACAGAGCCTGAGGCCAGGCTCCATCTCAACCCTGAGATCATGATCTGAACTGAAATCAGGAGTTGGATGCTTAACTGACTGAGCCACCCAGGCGCCCCTTACTTCTTTTTTTAAAGTAAAAATTTATGATTAGAACAATGTAAGGCCAGGGGCGCCTGGGTGGCTCAGTGGGTTAAAGCCTCTGCCTTTGGCTCAGGTCATGATCCCACGGTCCTGGGATCGAGCCCCGCATCGGGCTCTCTGCTCAGCGGGGAGCCTGCTTCTCCTTCTCTCTCTGCCTGCCTCTCTGCCTACTTGTGATCTGTGTCTGTCATATAAATAAAACCTTAAAGAAAAAAAAAAGAACAATGTAAGGCCACATACATAGATAAAAATATGGAAGAGAAAGGCAGTTCCTTTTCAGGAGTCAAGCCTGTGTCTTCTCTTTTGCATTTTTGCATCCTGATTATGCCAACTCTACACACTCAAATTAGAAACCTGGGGTCTGGGGCACCTAGGTGGCTCGGTGGGTTAACCCTCTGCCTTCAGCTCAGGTCATGATCCCAGGGTCCTGGAATCAAGCCCCACATCGGGCTCTCTGCTCAGCGGGGAGCCTGCTTCCCCCTCTCTCTGCTTGCCTCTGCCTACTTGTGATCTCTCTGTCAAATAAATAAAATTAAATTAAAAGAAAAGAAAAGAAAAGAAACCTGGGGTCTGTCCTCCACTCCTCCATCCCCTCAAGTGTGTCAACCAAGTAGTACCTTTAACTAAATCTTGAGAATATCTTCATTGCCTTAGTCTGTGTACTCATAATCCTCCATTCTGATGACTCTGACCTCTTCTCTGAATCCCAGATAGAGCTGATGTTACTTATCCGCTACACCCTAGGCTCTCCTGTTACCAGGTGCACTTGTAATTACTTTTATAGAGTTTAATAATAACATGTCCGTTTCTTCTTGAGTTTTTGAGGGCATGGACACGTATTTAATCAACCAACAAATATTAAGCTCTTACTACATGTTGGGAATACAGGTGGAAAAACATTTGTGTCTTTAAAAATCTATTGGTTAGACATGCACAAAATGGTAGTTCTCATGCATACACTTGTACACAATTTAAGTGTTGTGGGAATAACTGTCTAGAGAAATGAGGGAAGTCATCAATAGTGGAGGAAGGAAAGCTTGAGCTGACAGATGTGGGAGATGGGGAACTGTCCTGTTACAGGGAGCAACACATATAAAACCGGTCGCTTGAAAATGTTTGATGAAATACACCTGAAGAGTGAAGCATTTGTAGTCCAGTGTTATTTGAGCAGATTAGAAGAGGTTGTGAGAAAGCCTAGATAATCATGGACCTTACATTCCATGTTGGTACTGCAGGGCCTTGGTTCTTAACCATTTTCCCACCTTTGTAGGTGATTTTTCATGTGCCCCCAACGTGTTAATATGGGCATATGACATACTTTCATACAAAGATTTTTTAAGGGCTGTAGGTCTCTCCTTGTGTATTTGTAAATAACTTTAGCAGGAAGATGACATTAGATTTCTGATTTAAAGATTTCAATGAAGGGGGTAGGGCTTTTGGCAAAATATCAAAGGAGGCTATTGTAGTAAACCAATGCATAAAGTGTCTGATGTGTGGAATAAGAAAAGAGAAACACTTAGAAGCTATTTAGAAATAAACTGGTGAGATATTTAGGAAGTGGAAATTACTTCAGGACAGTGCATGTTTTACAGTATGAGAGAATTCTAGGATGGTGTATACATTTGGCTTTAGAGGCTAGGTGGGTGGCAATTCTAAGCAATGAGATAGAAAATGAGGAGCAATAGGTTTTAGTAGGGAAACATAAGTTCATATTTGGGCACATTGAATTTGAGGAGCTCATGGGATTTCCAGATGGTAATGCCTCACAACTGCTTATACAGATATGGTGCTCAGGAAAAAGCTAGATATAAAGATTAAAAATCTTTTACCTTTAGGTAATCAGTTGAAACTAATCACATGGACAAAGTACTTAAGGATAACATATTTTGCCAGAAATCTTAGGAGCACCAACATTTAAGTAAAAGACAAAAAGAATAACACAAAGGAGACTGAGAGATGAATTCCGGAGCTGAGAAGAATAAACCTGAGGAGCGAGATTCAAAAGCTGAAAAGAGGCAAATAACAAGGACGGAGGGGATAAGCAACTTAAACAGCGCAAAAAAGTTAGTAAGGAAAAGACTAAAAAGCATCTAATGGTAACTAGGTCGTTAGTAATTTTAGCAGAAACAATTTCATTCTTACTCATTCCTGGTAGTTCCAGTACATGGCACAAAGGCCTCGCACAGTATGTATTTGCTTGATGAATAAATCAGTAGCTTTCAATCTTGGCTGTACATTAGAATAATCTGGGGAGCTTTCAAGAATGAGGATGCTCAAACCATATCCCAGACCAATTAAATGTGAATCTCTGGGCTTAGGATGCAGGTATTAGTGGGTTTTTAAAGCTCTCCAGGTGATTTCAATCTGTAGTTAAGCTTAATAAACAAACCCATAAACTGCAAAGCACCTGGTACAATTTGTTTACATGGGTTTCTACCTTACCTATGAGCTCCTCTGGGACAAGACAGGAATTGAGTCTCATTTGTAAACTCGTGCTGGTAGGTATGGCTGGGGCTCAAATCTTTTCATGAAATGAACAAGTATTACACAACTTTTCTAGAATCTTCTAATGTAAAAGCCAAGAAAAGAAAAAGATCCCGCAATTCAAAGATGAGTTTTATCCTTTTTTTTTTTTTAAAGATTTTATTTATTTATCAGAGAGAGAGAGGGGGAGAGAGCGAGCACAGGCAGATAGAATGGCAGAGGCAGAGGGAGAAGCAGGCTCCCTGCCCAGCAAGGAGCCCGATGTGGGACTCGATCCCGGGACGCTGGGCTCAAGACCTGAGCCGAAGGCAGCTGCTCAACCAACTGAGCCACCCAGGCGTCCCAAGATGAGTTTTATCCTTAAAGAATTAAAAATTCTGTGTATTGGGATGCCTGGGTGGCTCAGTTGGTTAAGCAGCTGCCTTCAGCTCAGGTTATGATCCCAGCGTTCTGGGATCCAGTCCCACATCGGGCTCCTTGCTCGGCAGGGAGCCTGCTTCTCCCTCTGCCTCTGCCTACCTCTCTGTCTGCCTGTGCTCACTCTCGCTCCTCTCTCTCTTACAAATAAATAAATAAAATCTTTGAAAAAAAAATTCTGTGTATTATGGATAATGAAATCTAATGTGAATCTGAGCACGCTGCCCTGAACAATTCATGACTCATTCAGAAACAATTCTAGACAAACCTGATTGAGACCAAAAATACTAGGAAAAAACCCGAGACAAAGTCAAGAGAAAGCACAGTGTATCAAAAGACATGCTTACCTGAGTGATTATGAGTATTAAATGCACAAAGTACTATTACAGCACCTTGTTGAAATACTGTTACCAGAATACAGAGAACCGTGTAGCTCCGGAATCAGGAAAAACTGGTTTCTCGGTGTACAGGGGAAGTTGTATTACAGATTCTATTTAAGTAGGAATGATTAACCTTCTTGCACAAGAGTGGTTAACCTGATAAATTATCAGTGTTCATCTTGGGAGAAATCTAACTGAATTTGTATTAGCGGAGAAGACAACGGGAACTAACTTGATTTGACCGTTTCAATACTGTTAGTTGAGATATGGAAAATCCATCAGTTTGTAAGAGGAAAAAGTTTGGCATCACTCATAGCACGTGGCTGAAAAAGAGAGCAAGAGAGAGGAAAAGCTTAAGGTCGGGGGGGGGGGCAGAGACTGAGTCCACTTGTCTTTTCCTGGTTCAGTCTTCCTTCTTCACCAACCTTCGGCTCTCCCTAACTCTGCTTTAGTATTCATTCCCGCAACTTTCTTTCCCAAGCTTTCCCGCCAGCCTCTACCCCAAGACCATTAGCCAAGGCGTGTGACAGAAAAGGCTGGGGAGTTACTAATTCCCCCAGCTGTGTCTGTGGAGTGCAAGCGAAGCTCCCAGAAACCTCCGCTCTCCTGTCCAGCCTCCTTCGAGAGGCCCCTGTTCTCGGGTTAAATACTTGCACAGAGATCAGCGCTTCTGCCAGGTTCCCGCGCCCACCTTCTCTTCAGCCGGTGGAACGACGCCTAGCCCAGGGGCGCTACAGGACACGGCGCACGGCGCCGTGACCTCGGCTTCTCCCGCGCGTCAGGCCCTGGGCGCTCGCCAGCTCTGGGCCCCACGCTGCTCTCAGCCGGGATTCGTGCAGCTGCTGCCGCTGAGCCGATTCTCCACGCTGGCCAGGAGCCGCGGACTGGGCGGAGCCGGCGGCGCCGGCATTCAGCGTCACCACCCGGGCGGGGCGAACCGGCTGCTGACGCCATCACCCAGGCACCTGCCAACATGGAAGGTGGTGACGGCGGCGTCGCTGTGGCTGGCCAAGGGGCTCTGGGCTCTGGGGCGGTGACAGCGACAGTCCGGGAGCTTCTGCAGGACGGTAAGGAGTCTGGGTCTGGCTGGGTGGTGGGCCCGGGGACTGTCCTGTTCCGCACCTGGACCGGGGTGGTAGACTCAACCCGTCGCTTGGCTGAAAGTTTTCCGGTCTTGACGTGACCACTCCCCCCCGCCCGGCCCCCTGGCGTCTGGGTGCTGGCCTCGCCAACCTGTTTCTCCAGAGACTAACAGACCCCTTTCCTTCCGTGTGTCCAGGGGACATTTAATTTCTGGTTGTTCCTCATTTCAACTCTACCCTTCCTGCATTTGAGGTTTCTCTGAAGTCCTGGGACTGCCGCACTCCGGTGACCCAGGTTGACAGCCGCAATTGGAGAAAGCGTTGCATCCCATGAAGAGTGAAAGACCTAGAACAGATAGATGACAGCTCTTAATGTTAAAAAAAGCTTCATTTTAAAGTGGAGTTGGAAGCATCCCTCTCTTAACAAATTCTCGGGTTACACAGGTGGCCCACTCGCAGCCTAGTTTTTTACAAGGCGTTTATCCACAAGCATGCATGGGGACGAGTTCAGAACATTAGTTCAGGCAGGGATTAACCATATGTATTGAATATAGCAATTTATTGATAGTTTTGGACAGAGGAAAACTGTAGGAAATAAGTTAAACATAGGACATTTGAGAAGTACATTAAGTTGTATTAATTCAGTTAACACGCCGCGAATCTCTTATCCTTCAGAATAAAGTTCACAGTTCTTCTCATCTGTTCTTAATTTTCTTCCCTAATTGCCATCACGTTCCACCAGGTATTGAAAATAATTTGTGTGCCTGACTTTTTCTGCTATATTGTAGAACTGCATTTTTACTGCACAGTTAATAATGGTACCTTTCTTATGGTGGGTGCAGAATAAATTTTTATAATTGAACATCACAATAAGCGTATGCGCACACTTTTTAATGAACATCACAGTAAGTATATGCACACATTTGCAGATCAAAGTAGGTTATAAACGAATGAAATAACATTCTAAATTACTGTTTTCCTCTGAGTGTTGCATATTATTGCCCTTAATTCCTTGCCTTCTGATAATGTATATACTTTTGTCAAAACTTTCTGATGAGGTGTTTTTGAACCTGATTGTGTTAGATTCTCTAGGTTAGAATCTCTGTCCAGTGCATCTCTGTATCTTGATTTAAATTCCATTTAACCAAGTTTTGAACTCCTGATATGTGTGCAATTTTCAACCTCAAGCAGCTTGCCATTTTAGTAAAGGATAATAATCTTGTAAGCTGTAAAGTTAAGCATTCTAATATAGTGTTGCTGGATAGCAGCGTTGTGTACAAAGCCAAACAATACAGAGGAGGATGATAATGGGGAGTGATTAGCGAACTGTCAAGAAAGGCTTTCTAGACGGAATCTCTGCTTCTAAGGATGGTCTTCCTCCTGTGTTCTGAGTCTTTTTTTTTTTCCTGTCTCCTCAAGGACCCAGTCACCTTCATTCTATGCCATTGAAATCTCTTTGCCAAGGTCTCTAATGACCTCTTTGTGATTAAATCAAATGGATACTTTTTGATTCATACCTTACTTGAACTTGTAAAAAGGGGTTTGACTCTTCTTGAAATATTTCTTTTCATGTGACTTGTGAGTTGTGTGCTTAAAAAAAAAATTCCTAATTCTCTAAGTGCTCTTTTCCAAGTTTCTTTGATTGCTAGTCATCTTCAGTTTGCCCCTAATTCAGTGGTTCACTTCACCCATTCTCTGCAACATTCCTAAAATATTAAACATTTCTGTCCGTAATAGTGATTCAGTATGTACAGGATCTGCCACTGGTAGAGGATAGGATTGATAGGGTTGGTGAGCAGATGCATAGTTGGAATAATTTGTGGGCTGTTTCTGATACACCTCCTATGGGAATGAGACAACTGTAAAATAGAAGCATTATATGACTTTTCTTCTGATGGACAATCACTCCTCAAATGCCAAGTCCAATGGCCTGTATTCAGCCTTCACTGTTTGATCTTTGTAAGATCTTTGATGCCACTTACCACTTACTTTCTCTAAACCGTCCCTTGCCATTCTTTCTTGTTTTTCTTTCTCTCTGAACGTTCCTTCGTCTCCTTGATTGCTTTCATTTTCCCCATCTACTTCCAGATTTTTGGTGTTTGTCTGGCTTCTGAACTCAGTCTTCTCCATTTCCCTTTTTGTGCATTCTAAAATTCATTCCTAAATCATTTTTTTCAAGGTTTCAAAATTAATATAGTTGTATACAAATACACACATACATGGTCCTTACCTCTCTTCTAAACTATACGATTACTGTCTACTGGACATTTCTATCTTGATAGTGAACAGGCACGATTAGTTTTACTTACCAAAAGTTACATATGAACAAATAGTTCAGGTGCTACATGTGAAAAGGTGGGATTATTTCACTTTTTTTTACCCTTTTCCTCTAACCTTCTCTGTTACCATCGATTGTATGTGGTTAGTTAAATATGTGCTTTTTTCCCCATGTAGATGATGAGTTCCTTGGAGGCAGCAATATGATCAATTTTATCTTTATGCAAAGATGCCTAGTGGTCGAACTTAATGCAAAGCTGAATTCCCTGTGTCAGTTACTCAGTCAAGAATCTTGGGAATCATCCCTATACTTCTTGCTCTACCTAATCACCCATTTTCAGCTTGTCTCTAAGTCCTACACATTATAGTGTCCGAATATTTGTCAACTTAGTCATTTTCTTTTTTTTTAGGATCACTGTCTTAGGCCTTCATCATGTCTCTTGGGCTGTTAACAGAGGACCCTACTGCTGGCTTCGGCAGCTCTATTACATGAGTGTGCTGGTAAACCACCTTTCTGATACAATAGGAAAAGCCCTGATTTTGTAGTGTATGCCAGTTTCCATGGTATAAATACTTTCAACCTGGTCATTTTTTAGATGCCTACATGTGATGTCCCCTAGCTCACACAGTTCCTGAGAATTGAACTGTTGGCTCTCAGGAGCCAATATGAGGCAGCTCCAGCACATCACTGGGTGACTAATCCCTTTTCAGTCATCCTCTGCTCTGCTGCCAGAAACTAAAACACAAAGCTGACAGTGCTCTTTCTCATCTTTAACCTTAATGAGATATAGTCTGAACATTTTAGAAGTCTTACCAGTCTCTTTTTAAATTGCCCTTAGCCTTCCTTTGGAACCTCAACTCCTATTATTCTTTCCCCTTCTGCCCAGCAGTGTGATCTAGACACACTGACGTCAGTGTTGCCCTTCTTTCTCAAAATACGCTCTGGCATTTGCTGCCTCTACACCTTCCTTCTTCTTGGAGTAGCCTTCTCCACTTGGCTGCCTTGCAGGATCTTTAATCCTGAAAACTCCTTGGCAAACTGGAAGGACATGGGACTCCCAGAATTAAGGCCAAAGTAGTAGTTTTTCTTTCACTTTGAGATTCATCAAGAATGAATCTTTGTTCTTTGCAGAATGCTACTTCCAGGTCATATATAGATGAATTTATTCATTCAACTGGTCCAGAACACCTGCCATGTGTCAGGCATTGCTCAGGCTCTAGGGATGTGGGAGTAAACAAAACAAAGTCCTTGCCCTTATGGAGCATGCATTATATGGATAGAGACAATAGAAGTTGTCTGATAGGGACTCCATTTTGCCGGTTAGTTTTACAATCTCTGTCAGGGTAGTTTTACCTGTATCTCCCACATGGGTGGAAGGTAGTGGTTTTCTACCTACCCTGAGCTCACTTCTACATAATGATTTTTAACTATTAATTCTCTCCATTTGACTTTCACCCACAGATCTTTGGGTTTCTGTACTGGAAGATAGCTTAACATCTAGCATCATTACTTTTTTTGTGTTTAGTAAGGGTCTTTTTTGAACATAGGCTGTCTTTCCATTTACTTATTTCAACCATAAATCCTTAGTTTCAGTAACACCTGAAAGTTATGTTTGCCTATTTCTATAAAAATTCCAGATTCATTTTATTATGACAGCATTTGTGCATTGATTTAGAGATATTTGAGACCATAAATGTCAAATATAGTCAATTTGCCTGTTGTCATTGTCAGTGACCTTGTATTCTTGCATTAAAGGCTATGGTTAGTAGTTAATTTTTAGTCTTCTACTCTTATATGTTCCTTTCGACTCTCTGGTAAAAGTTAACTTTCAGCAGTGTAATATAGGGGTTCAGACTGTGGGCTCTGCAACCTGCATTCGTATCTCAGACAGGTTGGGCAAGTTGCGTGTCCTGTCTTTACCTGTCTCTTCATCTGTGAAATGGGGGAAATGATAGTTCCAGCAGGGTTGTGTGAGGTTGAAAGTGCTAATATGTTTAAAGTGTATGGGTCAGTGCCTGGCCTACAGTAAGCTCTCAGTGAATGTTACCACTCTCTTCCCATTTACAGCAGTTCTTAGTGTATAAAAAGGTCGAAGTATGTTATCTATATTGGTTTTGTTGTCTGTTATCTGTGGTTTAGTGCAGTGCAATTAACAATGAAAGACTTTTCCTTATTTTTTCCCCCTAGAGTGTTACAGGGATTTTTTAAATGAAGACTTTGATGTAAAGACTTATACTTCCCAGTCTATTCATCAAGCCGTAATTGCTGAACAACTAGCAAAACTTGCCCAAGGAATCAGTCAGTTGGATAAAGAACTACACCTACAGGTATTGCCAATCTTCTGGATCATCTGGATTCTTCAACCTAAAGATAAAATAATTTATCACTTGTAATACTTTTACTATTTAATCTAAAGGCATATTTAAATGAGCAAATGTGTAACTTACCAGTGTGGCTTATTTTTCAAAGTATGTTTTTGAAAAGTTTTCTATAAACTACTTTTCGTTAGATGAAAAACTAACGTACCCATCTCTCCAAAAGCTGTTGTTCATACTTTGCTTTCATCTCCTTAACAGATGTGCAGTGAATATAAGTAGGTGAAAAATGGAAGCCTTTGATAAAAGTAATAGAAAATGGACTTTTGGAAGTAGAACAGTGTGAATAGGAAAAATTGGTGTGTTCCCATTGGCACTTCCCACTTTATGAAACAGTGTAATATTTGCTGAAATTCTAGAAAGTTGACAAGTTTGTGGTAGAAAGAACACAATATGGGGAATTAGGAGATGGTTCCCAATCTTAACTGTGCTGGTACCTTAATGTCTCTGAGTTTTGCTTTTAAAAAAGGAAATCTATTAAATGGGTTGGAGTGAATAAGGAGGAAGAGATTATAGTGGAAGATCTTAAAGGTTCCTTCCTTTTCTATAATTCTGTAATTTTTTTTAAAGATTATTTATTTATTTATTTGACAGAGAAAAATCACAAGTAGATGGAGAGGCAGGCAGAGAGAGAGAGAGAGGGAAGCGGGCTCCCTGCTGAGCAGAGAGCCCAATGCGGGACTCCATCCCAGGACCCTGAGATCATGACCTGAGCCGAAGGCAGCAGCTTAACCCACTGAGCCACCCAGGCGCCCTAATTCTGTAATTTTATAGGGAGTTTTATAGTATACTTCCTATTTTGGCTTTTGTAGAGTAGGCACTTAATAAATATTTAAATGAATGAACAAATGCATAAGTATATGGACTGTTTACCAGGAAACTTAGATCTGTTATAACATGATATGTATTCATTTAAATTTTTTATATTGTACTTTATCAGTTGAAAGAGTAGCTTAGGACTGGGATGACTTCTAAGGTCACTTTAACTGTGATTATATATTATGTATTTTAATTACACATTTAGTTGTATACTTTGTCAGGTTTCACATTAGGCTGTGGGGATAGAAAAATGAACATATTTCCCAGCTCTCCAAGGACTCAAAGACCAGTGGCAGATACAGAGAGAAATAATGACAGGGAAGTGATGCCTGTTTTATTTAGAATAGTAGGAAGCATTCATAAAAGCAGGAGAAAATGCACTTAACTCTGCCTAGGGTTCTCAGGGGTGGCTTTTTATAATAGCCACCTGAAATTCCTTTTTTTTTGTTGTTGTTTTTTTATGGTTATTATTTTATTTTTCTCCCCCAAGGTTTTATTTAAATTCCAGTTAACATATGATGTAATATTAGTCTTAGCTATAGAATTTAGTGATTTGTCACTCATACTCCCCACCCAGTGCTCATCATAAGTCCCCTCCTTAATCTCTGTCATCCATCTAGCCCTCCCCCTGCCCACCTCTCCTCCAGCAACCCTCAATTTGTTCTCTGTAGTTAAGAGTCTTTTTCCTGGTTTGCCTCTCTTTCTCCCCCTGCCATGTTCATGTTTGCTTTTTAAATTCTGTATATGGGGACGCCCGGGTGGCTCAGTTGGTTGAGCAGCTGCCTTCGGCTCAGGTCATGATCCCAGCATCCTGGGATCAAGTCCCACATCAGGCTCCTTGCTCCGTGGGGAGCCGGCTTCTCCCTCTGCCTCCATCTGCCAGTGCTCTCTCTCTCTCTCTCTCTCTCTCTCTGTCTGACAAATAAATAAATAAAATCTTTAAAAAAAATTCTGTATATGTATGAAATCATAAGGTATTTGTGTTTCTCTGACTTAATTTGCTTAGCAAATATTCTCTAGCTCTATCCACATTGTTGCAAATGGCAAGATTTCATTCTTTTTTTATGGCTGAGTAATATGATTGGTATTTTCTTTATTCCTTGCATGCAGTACCTTCTTTGAAGGAATCAGTAAAAACCAAAAGTTTGTTTAACATCTCTTACAGGGGACAAATTATACTTACGGTAATTTGGAATATGAAGTAGAGGTCTAGTATGGGCCCTGAACCTGCTATAATTGTTTCTCTGCAGAAGAAGAATCGGGATAATGCTAACCAAACCCATAAATTTTGTTTTAAATATCGTTGAGATGAATAAAATAATAGAAGATGTGATGAAGTATGTATTAGTTGGAGCTTTGGACAGGAAACAGAAACCACTCTAGGTATTGAAAGAAGGAAGGTGTTTAATACAGAGAACTGGATGCTTCTGAAGTCAGCCAGTGAACTGAGTTGAAGGATCTACTTTCATAGATGCAGTGCGGAGGCCTGGAAGCTCCAGCCCTTACCTCCCATGCCACTGCTAAAATTCTGGCTCGGGGTATCCGGTAACTAAATTCTAGAATGATTGATACAGTTTTTCCAACCATCTCTAAATTCAGGTGTCAGGACCTTGCTCATTACTAGCTGAGACAATAAGAAGATAGCATTCCTTTCTTTTCTGTCTTCAGATCTCTTGGAAATTCATCCAGCTGGCTGCAGGGGAATTTATGGAAGTCTTGCTTTAGGAGTTTCAACATTTTCAAAGTATTCTTCACACAGAAAAAAGATGAATAGAGGATTAAATTTAGTCTTGTTAGGATGGACAGACCGATGACTGTATCAGTGGCCTGGGGAGAATTCAGACATGTTCTGGCCATCTTAACAGACACAGGAAACCAAAATTAGTAGTTAATTTAGATGGCTGTGGTAGAAAGGGACTTGATAGAATAACAATGATATCTGAAACAGGGCAAAGTGGAGGTAGTAGGGGTTCCAGTGAATGAATCCTTGCTGACTAGGAGCTTCAGTTTCCAGCCTAGATAGGAAACAACTTCTTCATTGGAATTGAAAAGGTACAAAATGATAAGGATTTTTGAATTATTCTAAAGAATAATGATTACTCATGATTTCTTGATGTTTCTAGGAATCTCTTGCATGTGGTCTTTACCTCTTAAGCTTTTTGGGTTTTTGATGTGATCATTCACATTAAAAAAGCCTGGGTGGCTCAGTTGGTTAAGCATCCGACTCTTGATTCAGCTCGGGTCATAATCTCAGGATTGCAAGATTAGGCCCCAAGTCAGGCTCTGTGCTCAGTGCAGAGTCTGCTTGAGATTCTTTTAATTTTCATTTAAAAAATCAGTCTTGCACAGGGAAAGGGATTTGCTATGACCCTGGGAAACTGAAAGCAGAGAGATGTTTAGGGATAGGTGGGTGCTGACTCTGTGTTATGTTTTCAGATTAGAATATGCTGAATTAAGTTCAAGAACTAAGAGAACCTAATGTTTAAAAAACATTTTTACAAGGAAGACATAATAGGATTGCAAAAATTAGCTGTTTTTTTTTTTTTCCCCAATTTTGGCACAATTCTACCTGCACCTCCCATTAAGAAAGCAAGGGCTGGTGAAAATGCTGTGACTTCTTCGGCTCTATGTTCACTTATAAGCATGTTTGTTTCTGCTAATAACTCATCTCAAATGTACCCTTATCACATGTATTTTTTTCTTCTGTGTTGGTGTTTGTGCCTTCCTCTATGGAGAGAGACCTTTATTCTTCCTTGTAGTTACAAAGAAAAATATCCAATACTCAACAGCAAATTCTTGATTTTCAGGTTGTTGCAAGGCATGAAGATTTATTAGCACAAGCAACTGGTATTGAGTCTTTGGAAGGTATGTTTCCATTAAGTACTATAAATTAGATTGAGCTAGACCAGGGACTGGCAAACTTTTACTGTTAAGCGTCAGATAGTAAATATTTTAGACTTTGGAGGCCATACTATTTCTGTTTTAGCTACTAAACTCTGCTATTTCAGTGTGAAAGTAGCCAGATAATATGTAAATGATTATCACTATGTCCCAACAAAACTTTAATAAAAACTTTATTGACCTCTGAGCTAAACTATCTGGGTTCAAATCCTTGCTTTGCCACTTAGTAGATATGTGACTATGGACAAGTTATTTAACCTTTGTATGGCTCCCTTTTATCTGAAAAGGAGGAGTATCATTTTATTTTTTAAGATTTTATTTATTTATTTGACAGAGATCATAAGTAGGCAGAGAGAGAGGCAGTTGTGGGCGGGGGGGAAGCAGGCTCCCCACTGAGCAGAGAGCCTGATGCGGGGCTCCATCCCAGGACCCTGAGATCATGACCTGAGCCAAAGGCAGAGGCTTTAACCAACTGAGCCACCCAGGCGCCCCCAAGGGAAGAGTATTAAAATGTACCTGGATGGTGTTATTTTGAGGGCTAAGTGAATTAGAAAAATGGTTAGAACAATTCCTGGTATATATTTAGTGCCTCTGTAAAATTAACAGAAAATTGTTAATTAATGAAAACATCAATACCACCAGAGTGAGTAATAGTGGAGGTAGGCTTGAATACTTTCCTTATTTTTGGCTTTCTTTGAAACTTTTTTCAATGAAGTTATAATAGAATAATAATATATTGGGGGCGCCTGGGTGGCTCAGTTGGTTAAGCATCCGACTCTTGATTCAGCTCAGGTCATAATCTCAGGGTTGCAAGATTAGGCCCCAAGTCAGGCTCTGTGCTCAGTGCAGAGTCTGCTTGAGATTCTTGTTCCCCTTACCTTCACGCATGTGCGCAAGCGCTCCCTCTTTCTCTCTAAATAAATAAAATCTTAAAAAAAGAATAATACATTGGATTTATATTTTTATGAATCTTAGTATTTTTTATTAGATAAATCTTTTATGAATTTTTCATTGTCTCTTGATTAAATTAAACTACATCTTATGGAATGTTAATAACATGTTTTACATTATCACTTGTGTTGTGATTACTATTATTAATCTTTACACATTAAAAGAAAACTAAGTGATTTTCCCTATGTTGATCAAATTCTTGGCATGGAAGGATATTGCTTTCTGGGATGCAATATGCTTTCATGCTTCAATGCTTCCCCTTATTTCTTATGCACTCAAGGGTGTTAACTTATTCTCAGCATGTATACTGTTTCTCAGACATCCTGATGAAGAACTTAGTATTTGAGGGAATAATAGTTTGTTACTTGAATATTTAATTGGATATCAGACTATGTTCTTGGGAAAACTGAGTACTGACCACTTCCTGTTGGAAATGAACTATTTTTAATCTTATATCATTTTATGTGTTTCTGGAAGCAGGTAAATAATATCCTGTTTTAATGGTGATTTGTTTTTAAAATAAATGAGGGGTGATTTTTTTAATTTGTAAAACCTATAAGGATGGCTGGTAGTACATTGATTCTGAGTGTATTTAGGTGTAGGTGAATCATCACAATAGAAATAGTTCTCATTGTGGTTTTTTTATATACATTTAGGTCTACAATGTGCTTGTTTTTCCCAAAATGCTTTTCAGTGATCACGACACTTAAAATGTATGGTTAGACTGAGTTAGAATGACTATCCATTGGATGAGTATATAAGGTACAAAGACTGCCTTCTCTGAGTTCTTTTGATAATTTAAGCATCTTCTCTGGATTGTTTGAATATAAATATTCAAATTTGAATTACTTGAATTAGTATTAATAGTATTAACTTGAATTAGTGTTAGTAGTATTCTACTAATCAAATTAGTAGAATTTGATTATTTGAAGTAGTATTCATTTTGGCATTATGTGTATTTCTAAGTACTTACTAGTATGTTGAGATCCTGAAAAATAAGCGTGATCTGTATTTGAAAATGAATAGTATCCCACCTTCTACTTCATCAGCTTTTTTTTTTTTTAAGATTTTATTTATTTATCAGATGGAGATCACAAGTAGTAGGCAGAGAAGCAGGCAGAGAGCCCCATGTGGAGCTTGATCCCAAGACCTTGGGATCATGACCCAAGCCGAAGGCAGAGGCTTTAACCCACTGAGCCACCCAGGCACCCCTACTTCAGCTTTTTAACCACCAATATTGAATTTTGCCATGTAAATAGTTCAGCAGTACATTTATTGAACCTATTTCATTAAAAGTTGCCCCCATTCATTTTCATTTATTTATTTATTTAAATATTAGTTGAGCGGGTGCCTGGCTGGCTCAGTGGTTTATTGCCCGCCTTTGGCGCAGGCCATGGTCTCAGGGTCCTAGGATTGAGTCCCAAATCGGGCTCCCTGCTCAGTGGGAATCTGGTTCTCCCTCCCCCTCTACCCCCCTTCCCACTCGTGCTCTCTCTCTCTCTCAAATAAATAAATAAAATCTTTAAAAAATATATTAGTTGATAATTTGCTAGGTTCCAGACAGGTAGATTTGGGATTTAGAGGTATTTTTAATTAATGCTATTTTACTGAAAAGAGATATCCTCATTCCTTCCTTCATTTGTTCACTCAAACAGTAACTGAGAACTTGTTAGGTACCAGGCACTTATGAACGATAGATAGTCACGGTTCTTATGGAACTTCTGTTCTAAGGCAGGGAAGCAGACAAAAAAAATACACAAATGGGAAACTTCAGATATTTTTAAGTTCCACAAAGAAAATAAAATGGTTTATTAGTTGGAGGAAGGGGAGTCCCTTACTAGCTAGGATACTCGGGAGGGTGTGGCCTTTTTTACAAGATGACATTTAAGCTGAGAACTGAATGATGAGAAACAGCCACCACATGAAAAGTGGAAGAAGAGTGTGTGGTAAGCTGAAAGACCAATAAATGGGAAGGTAGGAGTTAACATGGGTTATATGAGGGACAGAAAAAAGGCCAGTATGAGAGGAATTTAATGAATAAAGGAGAGAATTGTAGATGAGGTTCCTGGAAAAGAATTTTGATTTTTCATTCTAAATGTAGTGGTAAACCATTGGAGGGTTTTTATTAGGAGTATGGTATATAAGACTAATGCTCTAAAAAGTTTTCTTTTTAGAAATCAGTAGAATCAGGGGTACCAGTTTAGAAGATACTAGAAGAGAGTTGATGGTGCCTCAGGTAAGAGTGGTAGATGTGAGAGAGGAAAGTGGGTGGCATAAAATGGGGGCAGAGCTGATGGGGTTTGTTGATGGGAGATGAAAGAGGCGAGGGAAAAAAGTCACCAAGTATGATTCCTAAGATTTTAGTCTGAAAAAAGGGATAGGTGATGGTATAGATAACTGAGATGGGTTAGAATGGAGAGGATTATAATTTTGATGGGGCGAGGGTGGGGCAGAAGTTATCTTGGGTGTCTTAATTTGACAAAAGTTCAGATCTAGAGATTTGTGTGTGCATGTGTGTGTGTGTGTACATAGGTAGGCTGACATAAAAAATCTCTGTAGATATGTGTACCTATGTGTGGATGTGTGTATATAAAACTGGTATTTTATTGAATAGGTAGTATTTAAAACATTGGGATTAGGTGAAGTTCCTAAGAGACATTGTAGACAGGGAAGTGAAAATGACAGAGGATGAAATCTTAGAGTATTCTGGCATGTAGGACTCTAGCAGAGGAGGAGGAACCACTAATGTAATAGGAAGAAACCCAGAGAGTGTGTAAAGTTCGAAGCCCAGAGGAAAAAAAGTGTTTTAGGCAGGGAGTGGTTTGACTCGTGAATTTCAGAGAATTTGAGCAAGATAAAGACATAACTGACAATAGAATTTGGCACCTTGGGGGTTTCTGGTGACCTTGATAAGATTGATTTTGGTGTGGTGTGTATGAAATCTGTTTGAGAGTAGGTTGTGGAAAAAATAAGATGTGAGGACATGGTGATAACAAATAAAAGAAGTTCATTTCTGGCGGTTTAAGGTAAAGGAACCATAAAACCAGCAGAAAAATTGGACTGTGCTATACTAAAGCATAATTCTATCTGATAATGTTTATTAGTTCTAATATTACTTAATTTAATATATGACAGAGTTCTGTACCTAAGTTTATTTAGAATATTGTTTTAAAACCAGAACTATGCCAGTTAAATGTGAAAAGTGTTTTAAAGAGTGGAGTTCAAAATAATTAAAACTGTAATATTGAAAAGTTTATTTTCAGGTATATAAAACAGTAAGATTTAAGATCTGTCTTCCTGATAATATTTTTACAGTTTTAAGAAATTAACCATCATGTTGGTTAATTTAATCATTTTTAAGAAATTAACCATCATGTATATGAAATTAACCATCTCATATAGAGAGTAAGGCGATACTATCCTTGTTATCCATGTGCATTACTTACCTAGGATATAATTAATTGAACAAATATTCATCGCCATTGGAAGTAGTCTGAGTTAGGCTCAGGTCACACAGTAATGAATGAAAATATACTTTCCCTAACCTCCAGGAATTTACGGATTAGTGAGAGAGTAAAATATTAAACAGATATATAAGCAGATATGTAATTACCTAATGTGGTCAGTGCCATGAAAGAAATGTCTGCTGTAGAAGAAAATAGAAAGAAAACCTAAATTAGCTGGGGGATCTTTTAGTAATTGTTTCTGTTAAGCCAAGGCTTGGTGAATAGTGGCATTTATCTAGTAGGAGCTTGGGGATGCAGCTGAGTGCTGGAGAGAAAGTACACCATTTCCAGGTGGTGCAGGGCCTTGAAGGCCAAGCTGTGGACTTCAGTTTTGACATGGAAGTGAAGGGAAGACTGTAGAAGAGTTTTAACAGGGAATATTGGGCTACAGTTTGCACCTTTGGAGATTTTATCTATTTGTGAGAGTGAGAGAACATAATCAGGGAGAGCAGCAGGCAGAAGGAGAAGCAGGCTCCCCACAGAGCAAGGATCCTGATGCAGGACTTGATCCCAGAAACCTGGGATCATGACCTGAGCCGAAGGCAGACACTTAACCGACTGAGCCACTCAGATATCCCCAGTTTGCACCTTTAAAAAGCATTCAAGCTTCTTTTGTGACTATAGTACAATACACATGAACATGAAACTTAACCATTTTAAAGTATACAATTAAGTACCATTAATTACATTTACAGTGTTGTGCAACAGTTTTACTATGTAGTTCCAGAATTTTTTCATCACCCAAGTGGAAAACCCTGTGCTCCTTATGCAGTCACTCTCCATTTGTCAGACTTGTTTAGTGAAACAAGAATTGTAAGAAGAGAAGAGACTACTTAAAGGCTTTAAAAATAGTGCAGGTAAAGATACTGGTTGCTTAAATTATAATGGTGGCAGAAAAAAATTGAAATTTTTCTATATATGGGTATGTGTATATGTATGATTTTTTCTTTTAATATAATTTTTTTCCCCAGTTGGAGCCCTTGTAAATTTGTAAAGTAATGGAAACTGTTATGTTTTCCCAGGTGTCCTTCAGATGATGCAGACAAGAATTGGGGCTTTACAGGGAGCTGTCGATAGGTACTGCTGTTCATTTCATTAATAAGTGGAATGGAAAGAAGTTTAACCATTGATATTTTGAAGATGATTTTATTGTCACACTTCTTTATTTTCCTTTAGGATGAAAGCAAAAATTGTGGAACCATACAATAAAATAGTAGCCCGGACTGCACAACTCGCAAGACTTCAGGTTGGTTCTCACTTTTCATTTCTTTGTACTTTATTATGCATTTTATTCTTTTAAGTGGAAAGATTCCAAGAGAATGAATTCTCAGGAAATAAGGGGGTATGAGAGTAAAGGGGAAAAATACTACAGAGCTTTAAAATAAGATATGCAGTGTTTTTTTGTTTTTGTTTTTTGAGAGGGAAGGAGAGAGAGAATCTTAAGCAGGTTCCATGCCCAGTATGGAGCTGGATGGGGTTGGGGGAGCTTATCTCACAACCCTCAGATTATGGCCCAGGTCGAAATCAAGAGTTGGATGCTTAACCGACTGAACCACCCAGGAACCCCAAGATATGTAGTTTAAAAGAATACAGATCTTGACTATTCAAGTGAATTATTTTCATTCATATTATTATAGTATACAGTAATTTACTAACTTATTAAAATTTAAAAATATTTGTTCAATAGGGAACAGGAAGAAACGTAACATTTATGCTGTGACCAAATGTAAGGAATCCAAATTATAACTTATTTTAATAACTTGTGTACTTTTTGGGGAAATTCAGTTTTTGATTAGAATTCAGTGATTTTTATGACCTTTGTTTTTCCAAATGTTTTTTCTGTTCCTCCCCTATCCTTCTGGGACTGCAGTTACAAATTTACCAGGCATCTTAAGGATATCTCACAGATCACTGGATTCTCTCTACATTTTTTTCCACCATCCTCTTTTCTCTGTGTGATAATTTTTATTGCCTTGTTTTCAAGTTCACTTATTTTTTTTTCTGTACTGTTTAATCTGCCCCTAATCTTATTCAGTATATTTTTCATTTCAGACATTTTTGTTTCACCTGTAGAAATTTGATTCAGGTCTTTTCTTACATTCTATTAATCTACTTAATCTTTGAACATATAGAATATTGTCAAAATAACTACTTTAATGTCTTTGCTAATTTATAGAGTGTGCCAGTCATACCATAGTCCAGTTTGAAAATACTTCCAACACCGCAGAAAGATCCCTCGGGTCCATTGGCCAGTCTTGCTTCATTTGGGCTGCTGTAACAGATTATCATAGACTGGATGGCTTATAAAGAGAAATGTCTTACAGTTCTGGAGGCTAGAAGGCTGAATCAGGGTGCCAGCCTGGTCATGTCCTTAGTGAAGACTCTCTTTTGGGTTGCAGATAATAATTTTCTTTTTTATTTTTATAATTAAGTTTTTAACTTTAATTCCAGTCTATTTAACATACAGTGTTCCATTAGTTTCAGGTGTACAATGTAGTGGTTCAACAATTCTATGTAATATTCAGTGCTCATCATGATTAGATCGTCATTTTCTTGTTGTATCCTCAAATGGCAGACAGGGCAGGAGAGATTTCGCGGGTCTTTTATAAGGGAACTAATCCCATTCGTGAGTTGTTCACTTTCATGATCTAATCACTGCCAAAGTCCCCACTTCTTAATATCACATTGGGGTTTAGGATTTCAACCCATGAATTTTTTTTTTTTAAATAATTTCATGTATTTTTTTTTTTCCCTTCATCATGTTAAGTGAACTCTTTAATCCCATCCACTATATCCCCTTTCCCCTACTTCCCTCCCCTCTGGTAACCATCAGTTTGTTCTCTATAGTTAGGAATCTGTTTCTTGGTTTGTCTCTCTCTCTCTTTTTCCCCACTTTGCTTGCTTGTTTTGTTTCTTAAATTTCACATATTAATTGGATCATATGGTATTGGTTTTTCTCTGACTGCCTTATTTCGCTTAACATTTTACTCTGTAGCTCCATCCATGTTGTTGCAAAAGGCAAGATTTTAACCTTCAGTTTATTCCAGACGTCAGTACCTATTCCTGCTTCCAGTTCTAGGCAGTAGCTAATCTATTTTCTGTCTCTATTGATTTGCTTTTTCTGGTCATTTCCTATAAAGGGAATTGTACAAGATACTGCCTTTTGTGTCTGGCTTTGTTCATTTGCATAATGCCTTTGAGGTGTATCTACGTTGCAGAATGTCTTCAGTAGTTCATTCTTTTTTAATTGTTGAATTCTGTTCTATTTTATGGATGTAACACATTTTATTCATCCATTTACCAGTTGATGGATATTTGGATTATTTCTAGTTACTGGCTTTTATGAATAATGCTGTTAAGAACATTTGCTCACATGTATTTCATTTTCTTAGGTAGATTCCTTTCTTTCTTAAAGATTTTATTTATTTGCCAGATAGAACAAGAGAGCACTAGCAGGAGGAGTGTAGGCAGAGGGAGAGGCAGGCTCTCCACTGAGCAAGGAGCCTGATGCAGGACTCAATCCCAAGACCCTGGGATCATGACCTGAGCTGAAGGCAGACACTTAACTGACTGAGCCATCCAGGTGTTCCCTTTTAGGTAGATTTCTAAGAATATAATTGCTGGATTGTATAGTAAGTTTGTTTAATTTTTTAAGGAACTGCCATGTTCTTTTCCAAAGGGCCTATACTATTTTATATTCCATCAGCAATGTCGGAGGGTTCCAGTGTCCACACATCCTTACCAACACTTGTTCTCTCTTTTTTGACTATGGCCTGCTAGTGGGTGGACAGTGGTGTCTCATTAGATTTTAGCTTACATTTTGTAAATGGCTAGTGATATTGAGCAATGCTTCTCATGCTTTTTAGTCCTTAGTGTATCTTTGGTTTACTCAGTCTATTCATATCTTTCAGGCATTTTAAAATTGGGTCATCCTACTGTCTTTTTTTTTTTTAATTGAAGAATAGTTGACACATAATGTTGCATTAGTTTCAGGTGTACAATATAGTGACTCAGTTTCTCTGTACATTATGCTGTGCTCACTGTAAGTGTGGCTGCATCTGTCACCATATAACAACATTACAGGACCATTGACTATATTCTCTATGCTGTGCCTTTCATCCCTGTGATTAACTCATTCCATAACTGGAAGGCTATACTGCCCATTCCCCTTCACTCACCCTGCTCCTGTCTGCTGACCATCAGTGTATTCTCTGTGTTTATGGGTCTGTTTCTGATTTTTCTGTGTGTTCGTTTGTTCTGTTTTTAGATTCCACATATAATTGAAATCATCTGATATTGCCTTTCTCTGTTGACTTATTTCACTTAGTGTAATACCCCCTAGGTCTATCCAAATTGTTGCAGATGTCATGATCCCATTCCTTGTTTTGGCTGCATAATATTCGTGTGTGTGTGTGTCCACCATGTCTTCTTTATTCATGAATCAGTGCACACTTAGGTTTCTTCCATATTTTGGCTATTGTGGATAATGTTCCACTGGGCATGAAGTGCAAATATCTTTTTGAGTTAGTGATTTTGTTTTCTTTGGATAAATACCCAGTTAGGAGTTTTTTGTTTTTTTTTTTTAATTTTTTTACATATTATGCTACAATATATGATTTGCAAATATTTTCTCCCAGTAAATTATTTTTAAATCTTCCTCCCAGTCTATCCCTTGACTTTTCTTTTTTTTTTTTTAAAGATTTAATTTATTTATTTGACATACAGAGATCACAAGTAGGCAGAGAGGCAGGCAGAGAGAGAGAAGGAAGCAGGCTTCCCACCGAGCAGAGAGCCCGATGTGGGGCTCGATCCCAGGACCCTGAGATCATGACCTGAGCTGAAGGCAGAGGCTTTAACCCACTGAGCCATCCAGGCGCCCCTGACTTTTCATTTTTAAGTAGTGTCTTTTGAAACAAAAATTGTAAATTTTGATAAAGTCCAAATTATCAAATTTTCTTTTATGGATTGCTAGCACCATTTCTTAAAAGCAACTTTTCTTTCCCTGTTGAATTATTTTGTTACCTTCACGATATTTAATTGGCTTTATGTATGTGGGTTTATTTCTGGGATACTCTCTTTAGTTGCTCTAGTCTTTTGCCTTTTTATTAATAGTACACTATCTTGATTACTATAGCTTTTTAGTAAGTCTTCTTTCAGGCAAATGATCTTGAAGAAGAATACTGTTTTAGTACCTTTGCAATTACCTATGAGTTTTAGCATCAGCTGACTAATTTCTACTAAAAAGCTAGTTAGGATTTTTTTTCTAGTATCATTTGTATTTCTAATATTCTAGAAATTTTTTCTTACACAATATTTTATCATTATATTTTTTGTAGGGTAGGAGATGTTGTAATTTTTTTTTTTACTTTTTCCCATTTTTCTCTTTATTGAGAATATTGGTGAATTTTTGTCTCACTCCTAGAGTACAAGAAGGTAGTTTTAGAATTACAGACCCAAATTACAATGAAAAGTAAGATAATCCAAGTTCTTTTTAGAATAAATTCAGTTTTGTTCCAGCTAATCTCAGCTCTGGCTGATACTCATCTTAATGTACTTTCTTATTTTCTTTTTTTAATTCATTTTTTATCTTTTATTTTTTAAAATTTAAATTCAGATAACATACAGTATATTATTAGTTTCAGAGGTAAAGTTCAGTGATTCATCAGTCTTCTGTAACACCCAGTGCTCATCACATTACATGCCCTCCTTAATGTCCATCACCCAGTTAACCCATCCTCCTACCCACTTTCCTTCCATCAACTCTCAGTTTGTTTCCTATGATTAAGAGTCTCTTAAGGTTTGTCTCCCTCTCTGACTTTTGTCTTTTATTTTTCTCTCCCTTCCCCTGCTCCTCTATTTGTTTCTTAAATTCCACATATGAGTGAAATCATATGATAATTCTTTGATTGCCTTATTTCGCATAGCATAATCCTCTCTGGTTCCATCCATGTCATTGCAAATGGAAGGATTTCATTTTTTTAAAGATTTTATTCATCTATTTGACAGACAGAGATCACAAGTAGGCAGAGAGGGAGGCAGAGAGAGAGAGATGGGGAAGCAGGCTCCCCACCGAGCAGAGAGTCCGATGTGGGGCTCAATCCCTGGACCCTGGGTTCATGACCCGAGCTGAAGGTAGAGGCTTTACCCACTGAGCCACCCAGGACCCCAGGATTTCATTTTTTTAATGACTGAGTAATATTTCATATATATATATATATATATATATATATATATGGACACACACACACACACATATCACATCTTCTTTATCCATTCATCTGTCGATGGATATCTGGGAAAAGCTGGTTAGGGTTTTGACTGGAAATATACTGCATCCATAGGTGAATTTGGGGAGAATTGATGTCTTAACAATATTGAATCTTTTGACTCATGAATATGTTATCTCTACGTGTATGTAAGTTTTTAATTTCAGCTATATTTTGATTTCAGTTTTGTTAAATTTATCTTTGTTTTTGTTACTGTACTAAATGGTATTTCTAAAAAAAATTCTATTTTTTCATTCCTATTTTATATAGAATTGGTTTTTGAAAATTGACTCCATAGAGGAAATAATGAAGTTTTTTTTTTTTTTAAGATTTTATTTATTTGAGAGAGAGCACAAGTGGGGGTAGGGAGAGTGGCAGAGGGAGAGGGAGAAGTAGACTCCCCGCTGAGCAGAGAGCCGGATGTGGGACTCAATCCCAGGACCCTGGAGTCATGACCTGAGCAGAAGGCAGACGCTTAACCACCTGAGCCACCCAGATGCCCTGTAGGTTTTTTTTTTTTTTTAAGATTTTATTTATTTATTTGATAGAGATCACAAGTAGGCAGAGAGGCAGACAGAGAGAAAGGAGGAAGCACGCTCCCTGATGAGCAGAGAGCCCGATGTGGGCCCCGATCCCAGGACCCTGGGATCATGACCTGAGCTGTAGGCAGAGATTTTAACCCACTGAGCCACCCAGGTGCCCCTGCCCTGTAGATTTTTTAAATTAAGTTTTCTTTTCATATTCTTAGTAGGCATAGTATGACTTAATGCTGATATTGTTTAAAGTTAAAGAATGTAGATAAGACAATAAGGGATTGATAAATAAGCAGCTCTGATTTTCTTAGTAAGCCATTGGAACATCTACTACAAGAGCTGTTGTGTTATTGTAGGGAATACAAAGATGGGTAAGATAGTACTTGTTTTCAAAAAGTTTACGTCATGGTTAAAGGAAGTATGATAACTGTATAAAATGACCTAATAAAATACTGATTACATAATTATGAAAATAATAAGTATTCACAGAAGAGAGAAATTATATGCAATTGGATTATTTTATGAAGTATTTAATGCTTAAGAAAGGAGAGAAGCTTAAAGAAGTAGGCTGTTGACAGCTTTGAAATAAATCTTTAAGAATGAATGCAATTGATAAGGGTTTTAAAGGATAGGTAGAATTTGGGTAGGCTAAGATGAGAGTAAGGTATTATAGACAGAAGAAAGAATATGACAAAGGCATGAGGTGAAGGCTTGCAGGGCATATCCAGAGAATGGCAATAAAAGTGTACATTAAAAGGATTAATTCAAGCCATTTCCCCCTGTCCTTCTTACTTATTACATGTATCTGTCAGCTTCCTTTTTCACTAAAGACAAACCTGGCTCAGTTATCTTTACAGTGAAAGTCTTTACAGTTTCTGGCTTTAGTACCCATACTAACCCACCTATCATTCTGTCCTCACTATTCTTTGACTTTCTTAACTCCAGTTATGATCTTCATCTAAACTCTACCTGAGCCATCTACTCCCATGACCACACATTAACCTCTGAAACCCTAAACCTTTATGGCCCATTTTCTTTTCTTTTCTTTTCTTTTTTTTTTTTTTTTAAAGATTTTATTTATTTATTTATTTGACAGACAGAGATCACAAGTAGGCAGAGAGGCAGGCAGAAAGAGAGAGAGAGGAGGAAGCAGGCTTTCCGCGGAGCAGACAGCCCGACGCGGGGCTTGATCCCAGGACCCTGGGATCATGACCTGAGCCGAAGGCAGAGGCTTTAACCCACTGAGCCACCCAGGTGCCCCCCCCCACTTTCTTTTTTATATCTCCCCTGATTTTTCCAACTTCCTCAGTACCTTCCCTCAGACCTGTTTTTTTTAAATAGCTTTATTGAGCTATTCAACTAAGTGTGCAACTAAATTTTCTCAATTTCCTGTCTCTAACTTTCCAAATTTGGTCTGTAACTGTATATTTCTTTGTCTTTCCCAATATTGCTTCTTTATATCTTATTCAAGCTTTTTATTAAGCTATATATAAATTATAGTTACTTTTCTTGGTTTGAATTTATATCTTTAACTTTTATAAGTAAGTTAGAACTCTGTCTAGAAAAAGTATTTTTATATTCATTTATATCATATTTGCTATCTTTAGCTAGAATTAACATTACCATCTTTTGATTCTTTTTGTGTATTTTCTTGCAGTACTGTGACTTTTCAGTTGCTAAAAGACCTTGAAACGTTAGATACAAGCACAAAATCTTTTAAGAACCTAACAGAAAAGAAGTGTTTAATGCTTCTATGAGTTGGAAGGGTTTTGGTTTGGTCTATAACACAGGTTTTATGTTACACATTGCACTTCCATCTTTTATTTCAATGTGAATTTTTTTTTTTAAAGATTTTATTTATTTATTTGAGAGAGAGACAGTGAGAGAGAGCATGAGTGAGGAGAAGGGCAGAGAGAGAAGCAGACTCCCCGTGGAGCTGGGAGCCCAATGCGGGACTCGATCCAGGGACTCCAGGATCATGATCTGAGCCGAAGGCAGTGGTCCAACCAACTGAGCCACCCAGGCGTCCCCAATGTGAATATTTTTGATAGAGTTTTTAGTATCTGGGGAGCATTCTTGAATGGAGAATACACATTACCTATATTTTATTAAATTTATTTTTTAAGATTTTAAGTGATCTCTATACCCATGTGGGACTTCAACTTAGAACCCTGAGATCAGGAGTCATGTGCCCTGCTGACTCAGCCAGCCAGGCATCCCTCATCACTTATATTTTAGAAATTTCTAGTTTGTCTATTAGATTTATTAAACAGTAATTCATTAACATTAAGTAATCATTACCTCTTTAAATGTTTATGGACTCTTTATGCAAGTAATGTCAAGACTTATAAGAAATTCTATTGCCCCAGGCATTTAAAAACTGGTTACAAACTTACTTAACCAAATTCTTTTAAACATTGAAACAAAATCATAAATTTGATAGATTTTCTAAAACTATTTTTTAATTTAAATTTTAGTTAACATATGATTCAGTATTAGTTTCTGTAGTAGAATTCAGTGATTCATCATTATATAAAACACCCAGAAGAAAGAATATAAGTGCCCTCCTTAATAACCATCACCGAACTAGCTCATCCCCCACCCACCTCCCTCTGTCAACCCTCTGTTTTCTATTGTTAAGAGTCTCTTATGGATTGTTTCTCTCTCTTTTTTTTTTCTTTCTCCCCTTTCCATATGTTCATCTGTTTCCTTTCCTAAATTCCACATTTGAGTGAGAGCATATGGATTTGTCTTTCTCTGACTGACTTATTTCACTTAGCATAATACACTCTAGCTCCATCCATGTCATTGCAAAAGGTAAGAATTCATTCTTTTTGATGGCTGAGTAATATTGCATTGTGTGTGTGTGTGTTTGTGTGTGTGTATACACACATACCCCAGGTCTTCTTTATGATGGACATTTGGGCTTTGTCCATAGTTTGGCTATTGTTGATAATGCTGTTATAAATATTGGGATGCATGTATCCCTTTGAATCTGTATTTTTGTATCCTTTGGTTAAATACCTAGTAGTACAATTGCTGGATCATAGAGTATTTCTATTCTTAACATTTTAAGGAATCTCCATACTGTTCTCCACAGTGGCTGTACCAGTTTGCATTCCCACCAACAGTACAAGAGGGTTCCTCTTTCTTTGCCTTCTTGCCAATACCTCTTATTTCTTGTGTTGTTAATTTTAACCATCCTGACAGGATGAAGAAGAAATGAAATACTGATATATCTGTATTAACACTTATTAAATCAATGAAGTATTGTACTGTTCTGCTTGTCTTCCTGTGACCATCTTTGTCTACTTCAGATTATTCTTTTCTCTTTTGAATATCAATTTGTACTTGCAGTCTTTCGTAGACTCCATATCTTCCAATTAATGTTACGTTTTATTTTTATTTTTTTATTGAATATTTATTTATTAAATATTTTATTTATTTATTTGACAGAGATGGGGATAGAGAGCACAAGCAGGGGGAGCAGGAGGAAGAGCGAGAAGCAAGGTCCCTGCAGAGCAGGGAGTCTGATGTAAGGCTCAGTTCCATGATCCTGGGATCATGACCTGAGCTGAAAGCAGATGCTTAACCGACTGAGCCATCCAGGAATTCCTGTTTATTTTATTTTAGAGAGAACACACCCATGAGTGGGGCAAGGGATGGAGGGAGATGGACTCCTCAAGCACACTCCTGCCCAGTATGGAACTTGATCCCAGGATCTTCAGATCATGACCTAAGCTGAAAATTGAGAGTTGGACGCTTAGCCTGCTGAGCCATCCTGGTGCCCCATCTTCCAGTTAGTTTTAGTTACTGTATTCTTTTTTTTTTAAGATTTTATTTATTTATTTGACACAGAGAGAGATCACAAGTAGGCAGAGAGACAGAGAGGGGGAAGCAGGCTCCCTGCTGAGCAGAGAGCCCGATGCGGGGCTCAATCCCAGGACTCTGAGAGCAAGACAGAGGCCTAACCCACTAGGGTAACTAGGTGCCCCTAGTTACTGTACTCCTATTGATGCTCAAGCTATCAGTATAATCATTTGGAATCCTTTCAAACTGGCTTTGTTTTTTCAAGGAGCCATTGCCATTTCTGAAAGTGTCTTTGTTCTCTGTGGGTAGTGGAAAGTTCTAGACCCATTCTGATGCTTCTGCTGGAAGAAGTAGGATTAATTAACTGCTAGACTTCCTGATTTCTTTCAGTGAATAGTAATACTGTACACCAAAATTTGAATGTAGGAGAATTGACTAGAATTGATGCTGTGAGCAACTTTTTGTGATGGACATAGCAGAAGTTTTTTTTTTTTATGCTCAGTCACATTGATTTTTTTTTTTAACATTGAAGAGAAATTTAAAATTTCTCATTGAAGAGGAATTTGAAATTTACCATGTTAATCATTTTTAATTACACTGCTAAGTATGTGAACATTGTAGTGTAACAGATCTCCAGAACTTTACCCTCTTTTAAAACTGAAACTCTAAATGCCTTAAATATGAATTTTTCTTTCTCCTGTCTTCATTTTTAGAGCCTACCGTTCTACTTTCTGTTTCTATGATTTTGACCAGTTTAGCTGTTTATAGGAGCAGAACTTAGAGTATTTGTCCTTTTAGCTTATATCATTTAATATAATATCCTTGAGGTTCATCTGTGTTTTAGCACATGACAGCATTTCCTTCTTCTTTAAGACTAAATAGTATGTATGTATGTATGTGTAGGCCCCATTTTCTTTATTCATTAATCCATTGATAGACATTAGGGTTGCTTCCACCTCTTGGCTATTATGAAGAATGTGGCAGTGAACACGGATGTGCAAGTATCTCTTGAAATCCATTCTGCTTTGAATTGCTTTGGAGAGATACCCTGACTATATGGTAATTCTATTTGTCATTTCTTGTGGATCCTCCATCCTGTTTCCAGTAGTGGCTGCACAGTTTGTGTCCCCATCAGTAGGGCCTGAGTTCTCCAGCTTTTCTGCATCTTCATCAACACTTGGTATTTTCTGTTCTTTGGATACTGGCCCACTAATGGGCATGAGGAGGTATCTCACAGTGGTTTTGACTTGTATTTCTGCTACGATGAATGATATGGAGCATCTTTTCATATGTTTGTTGGCCTAGGTATATCCCAAGAATGGGTTTGCTAAGGTTATTGAATTTCTGATCTTTGGCTTTATTATGTAATACCAAATTATTTTCCCTAAGAGGTAGGTCATGCGTACCAGCAGCATATGAGTTGGCATTAGTTTGTATCATTGCCAACATTTAGGGTTGTCAGACTTCTTGTTTTTTGCCAATATTTTGGGTGTGCGATGGTTTCAGTTTTGTTTTTCAGTGTCCTAATTACTAAAGAGACTGAATACCTGAGATAAGTCCTCTATTGTGAGTTTCAAATATCCCTTTGTGCTTGTTTTTTCTCTTTCTTTATAATATCTAGATGAACAGAAGTGAAATTTGCCATTTTTTCTGTTAGGGTTGGTGTTTTGTTTTATTTTTGGTTTTTTGTCTTGTTTAAGAGAACTTTCTCTATCCTGAGCTCATGAAGATATTATGTATTGTCCTATGTCATATGTTTTGGTCTATAATATACCTGAAATATTTCTAAGTTTACTGACCTATTTTTGCTAAGTGTCTTATCTGCTGTTACTTCCATCCTGTATGTTTTTGATTTTTACATAATGCATTTTTCATCCCTAATATTTTGTCTTTTTGTATCTTTCTATAATATACTTCTTGAGCACATAGAATAATTTATAATAGATATCTTAGTATTCCAGTTCATTATTTCTAGGTTTGTTTTGTTGATTGACCTTTCTTCTTGTTACGGGCTTTATGATTTTATTTATTCATATGCCTATTAATGAGGACTGGTTTTAATTCTTTGTTAGTGCAGGTCCAGAGCAGACTTTGGTTTAGGGCTCATTTATAGTTTAGTCCTAAATGTTTATTGCTAGGTCTTTATACTGTGAGCTTTGTGATTTGTTTCAGTAATTCTTTCCCTGCATTTTCTCTTACACATGTACAGATTGGTACTTACTTTCCGTCCAGTTCTGTGTGCATAAACTAGCTTTTTTTGTTTCTTCTGAAGTCTGATCTCTCTTTCCTCATTGTGGAGAGACTGTCATGTTCTATTTCCCTCCCCTTTCCCTTTGCTGGCACCTGGAAATTGTCTCCTAGCAGTGTACTAGGATAGTTAAGTTCATTTTCTTGCTTTTCTTTTTTTAAAGATTTTATTTTTAAGTAATCTCAACACCCAACATGGGACTCTCACCCACAACCCTAAGATCAAGAGTTGCATGCTGGGCGCCTGGGTGGCTCAGTGGGTTAAGCCGCTGCCTTCGGCTCAGGTCATGATCTCAGGGTCCTGGGATCGAGTCCCGCATCAGGCTCTCTGCTCAGCAGGGAGCCTGCTTCCTCCTCTCTCTCTCTCTCTGCCTGCCTCTCTGCCTACTTGTGATCTCTCTCTGTCAAGTGAATAAATAAAATCTTTAAAAAAAAAAAAAAAAAAAAAAAGAGTTGCATGCTGCACTGACTGAGCCAGTCAGGTGCCCCAAGTTCATTTTCTTCCTTTTCTTCCAGGGATCACAGTCCTGTGCTATCTGTTGTTGAGTGTCTGAAAATGATTTCATGTACTTTGTGCAGTTTTCTAGTTGTTTACGATGGGAGTGTATTTATGCACCATACCCAGTGCTCCATGCAATGAATTCTGGAATACTGAAAATAAATAAAATAAAATAAAATGAAGGAAAAAAAAGTTTAATCTCAAAAAAAGAAGAAGATGGGAGTGTAAATCCAGCCTATCATTCCATCATGTTAGAAGTAAAAGTTGCTCTCAGTTTTAAAAATGGAGTTGTAAGTCACATGCTACAAAATTCACCACTTTAAAGTGTATTTTAAGTGCAAAGTGAGTGGTTTTTACTATTTTCACAAGGTTGCGCAACTAACACATCTAATGTCAAAACATTTTCATTACCCCAAGAAGAAACTTTATTCCCAGTAGTTACTCCCCTTTACCCATTCCCCTCTCTAATCTGCTGTTTGTCCCGGTAGCATTGCCCATCCTGGACATTTCAAGTAAATGGATCATACATTATGTGGCATTTTTTTTCTGGCTTCTTTCACTTGGCATAATGCTTTCAAGGTTCATCCTTGTTGTAATATGTTTCAATACTTCATTTCTTTTTAAGAATAAATAATATTGTATGGATATACCACATTTTTGTTTATCCATCTGGTTTGTTCTCCCAGCACTTGATGGACATTTGGGTTATTTCTACTTTCTGACTATGATGAGTAGGAACTGTTATGAACATTTTTGTCTAAGCTTTTGTGTGGACATATTGTTTTCAGTTATCTTGGGTGTTTACTGGAGGATATGCAAGGTTGTATGCTACTTGTGTACTATTTTGATGTATCAAATTAATATGCATACAACCTGAAACTTAGACAATGTTATATGTTAATTATTTATCAATCTCTGGAAAAAAGAAACTTTGAGAAATGCCAGACTGTTTTCCAAAGCAGCTGTACCATTTTCCATTCCTTTCAGCAATGTATGAAAGTTAGTTTATTTCTTACAATACCTCTCTTCTTTTTAATATAGCCTTCTTTTTTTTTTTAAGATTTTATTTATTTATTTGACAGACAAATATCACAAGTAGGCAGAGAGGCAGGCAGAGAGAGAGAGAGAAGGAAGCAGGCTCCCCACTGAGCAGAGAGCCCGATGTAGGGATCAATCCCAGGACCCTGAGATCATGACCTGAGCCGAAGGTAGAGGCTTTAACCCACTGAGCCACCCAGGCGCCCCTTAATATAGCCTTCTTATTGGCTAAGAAGTAGTACTTCTGGGTTGTTTTATTTTCTTTTTAATTTTTAAAATTTATTTTTTAAAGATTTTATTCATTTGAGAGAGAGAGAGAGCATGAGCAGGTAGGGGTTGGGGGGAGGAGCAGAAAGAGAAGGTGAAGCAGACTTCCCGCTAAGCAGGGAGCCCAGTGCAGGGCTCAATCTCAGGACCCTGGGATCATGACCTGAGTTGAAGGCAGAGTCTTAACCAACTGAGCCACCCAGGCACCCGCTTCATGGTTGTTTTAATTTGAATTTCCGTAATGACTAAAGATTTGAGCATGTTTTATTGTACCTATTGGCCATTTAAAAAAATCATTTTTTTTTTTTACAGTGTGTTACTAGTTTCAGGTGTACAATACAGTGATTCAGCAATTCCATGTATCACTAGGTACTCATCACAATAAGTGTACTCCTTAATTCCCATCATCTGTCTAACCCATCCTCCACTTACCTCCCCTGGTAACCATCATTGCTGGTGGAAATGCAAACTGGTGCTGCCACTGTGGAAAACAGTATGTATGTTCCTCAAGAAGTTAAAAATAGAATTAACCCTATCGTCTAGCAGTCGCATTACTGGGTATTAACCCAAAGAATACAAAAACACTAATTCAGAGGGATACCTGCACCCCTATATTTATAGCAGCATTATTTACAATAGCCAGGATATGGAAGCAACCCAAGTGCCCATCAATTGATGAATGGGCAAAGAAAATGTGGTATATATAACACAATGGAATGTTATTCAGCCACAAAAAGAATGAACTCTTACCTTTTGCAACAATTTAGATGGATCTAGAGAATATGATGCTAAGTGAAGTTAATCAGAGAAAGACAAATAGCATATGATTTCATTCATATGTGGAATTCCAGAAACAAAACAAAAGAGCAAAGGGAAAAGGAGAGACAAACCAAGAAATAGACTGTTAAATGTCTATTAGCCATTTGTATATCATCTCTTATTCAGATTTTTGCTCATTTTATTTATTTATTTATTTATTTATTTATTAAAGATTTTATTTATTTATTTGACAGAGAGAGATCACAAGCAGGCAGAGAGGCAGGCAGAGAGAGAGGAAGGGAAGCAGGCCCCCTGCCGAGCAGAGAGCCCCATGCGGGACTTGATCCCAGGACCCCGAGATCATGACCTGAGCCGAAGACAGTGGCTCAACCCACTGAGCCACCCAGGCGCCCCGATTTTTGCTCATTTTAAAAGTTGGCTTTTGATCTATTTCCTTCCTTCCTTTCTTTATTGTTTATGATTTTCTGCACTTGGAATATATCATCCCATTATGTTCTGCCTTCTGTTTTAGTCATTGAAAAGCTTTGATTCTGACCTGGATTTTTTTAAAGGTAATCGGTAGTTTTCTTCTGGCTTTTTTTAGGATTTTCTCTTCTTTTTGATTCCCTTCAGTTTCAGAATGTGGTTCCTTTTTATTCATCTCAAGTGTAATTAGTTTTTCTTTTTCCATCTGCGAGTTCATCTCTTTCATCATTTGTAAACCATAATTTCTTCAAATATACATCATTGTCTCTCTCCTTTGTCTTTAGAATCTAATAAATGTATGCTCAACTTTCTTTGTCATCCAAGCCATTTACTGACGTTTCCTTAATCTATGTGTTTTTTTTTTTTTTTTTTTTTTTACTTTCCTGGACTTTTTCCTGATTGTATTTCATTTCATTCTTTCTTTAGCCAATTACAGTCTGTGATTAAACTAGTCTATTATTATTTTGCTAAATTTTGGTAATGTTTATTTTATTTTTAAAAATTCGATTTTTATTTTCCTGAAATGCTGTATGATCTGTCCTGTGTCCTGTGTTCTGACTTTTACTTCTTTGTGTATATTCTGCACAGGTTTTCTGTTATCTGACTCTGGAAGGTACAGTATTTGTTGTGTTTGTAGTTATGTTTCTTTTTGTAGTATGTTTGGCCTGTTTTGTCTAATGGAGTTCAATTTCTTTGGATGCCTGATTATCTTTTGCTGTGTGCTGGACATTTTTTTTCTTTTTTGAGAAGCTATTTTTAATTTTTATTTATTTATTTATTTATTAACATTTTTTAAAAGATTTTATTTATTTATTTGACAGAGGTCACAAGTAGGCAGAGAGGCAGGTAGGGAGAGAGAGGAGGAAGCAGGCTCCCTGTGGAGCAGAGAGCCCAATGTGGGGCTTGATCTCAGGACCCTGGGATCATGACCTGAGCCGAAGGCAGAGGCTTTAACCCATTGAGCCACCCAGGCACCCCGAGAAGCTGTTTTTTTAGAATATCTGAGTCCTTAAGATTGGTTTTGTTTCTGCATGGTATCAGAGATTACTATCAGTCTAAGAACAACATTAAATTTAATCAGTTTTAACTATCTGCTCCATTTGGCCTTGATCTTGGCTGTTAAGATGTAGTTTGTAGTTTTCCAAGATTAGCCAGTATTCTCAGATTACAGGTGGATTTGCTTCTTTTCTTTCTGGATTCTCCTGTACTTCACTTTTAGCTTGGTATTTCTATATGTTTTATCACTTCTTTGATGCTTTTCAGACATTTTTACATGTCCTACAACATTTTTTAGTTGTTTTCAGTGATAAGCTAACAATCTAGTGCCATACTGAAAATAGAAGACTTATACATGTCTTATCTTTTTTATAAAACAAATGCTTAATACTTAAAAAATATTTAAATTAAATTAAATTAAATTTTTAATTTAAATTAAATTAATTACTTTTAATTTAATTTTAATTTGTAATTTATAATAATTTGCAAATTATTATAAATTTATAATAAAATTTTATAATTTTAATTTATAAAATAATAACATTTATAATAATCAATAAATTATTAATTTATAATAATTAATTTTAACTTAGTTTTTATTTGTGTGTGTGTTTTTTATTTTAAGAAACAGTGAAGTTACTTGTTTCATAATTTCTTCTTTTTTTTTAAATTTATTTTCAGCATAACAGTATTCATTGTTTTTGCACCACACCCAGTGCTCCATGTAATACTTGCCTCCCTAATACCCACCACCTTGTTCCCCCAACCTCCCACCCCCCACCCCTTCAAGACTCTCAGGTTGTTTTTCAGAGTCCATAGTCTCTCACAGTTCACCTCCCCTTCCAATTTCCCTCAACTCCCTTCTCCTCTCCATCTCCCCATGTCCTCCATGTGATTTGTTATGCTCCACAAATAAGTGAAACCATACAATAATTGACTCTCTCCACTTGACTTATTTCACTCAGCATAATCTCTTCCAGTCCTGTCCATGTTGATACAAAAATTGGGTATTCTTCATTTCTGATAGAGACATAATACTCCATAGTGTATATGGACCACATCTTCCTTATCCATTCATTTGTTGAAGGGCATCTTGGTTTTTTCCAGTTTGGCAACCATGGCCATTGCTGTTATAAACATTGGGGTACAGATGGCCCTTCTTTTCACTACATCTTTATCTTTGGGGTAAATACCCAGTAGTGCAATTGCAGGGTCATAGGGAAGGTCTATTTTTAATTAATTAAATTAAATTAAATATTTAATTAAATTAATTAAAAAATACTTAAAAGTATTCAGTTTCTTAACAAAAAAGAGAATGAAGGGTCAAGTCCTCACTATGGCATGTAAGCCCCTTCATGATATGGCTTCTGCTTGCCTTTATCAACTTTGCCTTTTGCTAGAAATTCTCACATTTTCTTTGCACATTTTCTTTTTTTGTCTAACTCAGAATGTTCTTGTCATTCAACAGACTCTAACTGATCTGTCTATTCTTTTGTGAGGGCCTCTCTTGCCCTTCCTTCTGGCAAAGCAGAATATTTCTTTTTCATTTTTTGGTTCCTTTAGAGTACTGTAGATACTTCCATTATAGAACTTTCTGCATAGTTTTTACCTTCTTTATGCTCTTATAAGACTTAAGGGCTGTGATCATGTATTGTTAATATTTGAATCTCTAGCCTTGGCATAGCATTATATACCAGATAGTTAAATGTTTAAGAAATGAATAAAATGATCTTTTCCTTAATCTGTGTCTCAGTTTTAATATTCTTTCTAAAAATGTAATACATGTTTCTGAACAAAACATACATGGTGTACTAATTTTTTTTTTTTAATTTTTAAAATTAACATATAATGTATTATTAGTCCCAGGGGTACAGGTCTGTGAATTGTCAGGCTTACACACTTCACAGAACTCACCATAGCACATACTTTCCCCAATGTCCATAACCCAACCACCCTCTCCCTACCCTCCCCCCGCTGCAACCCTCAGTTTGTTTTGTGAGATTAAGAGTCTCTTGTGTTTTGTCTCCCAACAGATCCCATCTGGTTTCATTTTTTCCTTTAAAAAAATTTTTTTTAATGTACTTACACATCCCTCCTATAACAACTTGAGAAATACAGCATGTGAGAAGAGTGTGTATGTCTTAGTCTTTTTCAGATAGAGAAGAGATACTTTCAGGTTATTTCAGGGATAGCTACTTTAGGAGCATGTGAAGCAGTGAGGATACATGGGAACCTGTCCTAACAGCCAAAGGAATCCTGAAACAGTGTGACACGCGTGCACAGTAAGACACTGCTTGGCCTGTAATAGCATACCAACATTCACGCTTCTCTGTGACTCAGGCTCTGTGTGTTTGCATCTCTATCTGCTGCTTTTTCTTTCTGCCACAGTTGGTAAACGCTCATGCTCCTTTTCACTTGCTTATTGTTTCTTCTCACTCTTGCTGCTTTTGTTTCAAGGTTTCTGCTTATTGCCACTTCCCTGCCAGTAACGGTTTTTGGCAGTTCTTTTGCAAGTCAATGTCATGCACAATGTCATGTCATGTCAATGACAGACGTGGTATGGTTTCCTTTGACCTAGCATTGTTCCCCAATCTAATGAGTTGTGGCTAAGGCCTCAAGGTCCTCTATGACATGAAGTTTGGTGAACCATGTGGAAGGACCTGCCCAAGCTACTTTCCTGAGGACTATGGGTACTACAAGTGCCCAGAACATTATAAAAGTTCTCTCCTAAAAGTTAATGTCTTTCTTTTATGCTGAAATCCACATTAAAACAATACCTCCTCATAGTTAAGTTGGGATTTAGATACTGCTTTTTTAGGATAACGTTCTCATTTTGTACTCAAAATCATGGTATTATGTTCAGGGGAATTTTTTTTTTCTTATGAAAGAATAAACTAACATGCAAGGATGGTAGATTTATGTTTAATTTTAGATAGAAAATTAAAATTTGATTTTTCAACTAGAATTTTAATTTTAGTTCACTTCTTTGCTTTCAGCTCCAGATCTTAAAACTGTCAGAATCATGCATTTCTTTTTTTTCCCCTTTGTTCAATATACTCCTCTGACAGTAAGTTTTAAGAACCTGTTTATTTTTGCCTCTTTTAGCTAATTTTAGCTAATTATTAGCAATAAGGGAAATTTCAGGTTTATGCAGGACTTTATAGTGAATGAAAATTTCAAGTATTCTGAATCATTTGACTTTTATGATAAAGCTTAGAAGTTGCATATCTCATCATTCTATGGATAAGTAACCCTAGATTCTGAAAGTTATTTGCTTGAGTTCATAAAGCCAGTGTGCAGCAGCATTTTGACTATGAAATGATAATTCTTTCTCTAAGTTTACTATTCTTTGCTTTTGATTCTGTGGACTGTATACAAAAGGTAGACCATATAATTCCTGTTTCCCAGAAGCTTGTTCTAGGTTAAAAAAAAAAAAAAAAAAAAGGAGAAACAAGTCCATTTTTGTAAGTACCCATGAAGTACACTGGTCTAAGACTTCTGAGGCCTGACTGCTATTCCTCATCACTTTACCTGCATGGTAGTGAAGGAACTTGAATATCTTCCCCTCCCCCTAACTTTATTGAGATATAACTGATGTATAACATTGTATAAGCTTAAAATGTATAACATGATGATTTGATATGTGTATATATTGTGAGATGATTACCAAAATAAGGTTAGTTAACTCATCCTTCACCACACCAAATTACCATTTTTGTGGTGGTGGTGGTGGTATATTTTTTTTACAATGAAAGTTTGGAGTGAATCGGTGAATTCCCTTCCAGCTCTAAAATTCTGTGAAGCTGTGATCTTGTCTTTTATGAATGTTTTTATTTTTTATGGTTATATAAGCGTGAGAAGTCAGAATTGTTTGTGTTTAAATAAACACTTTTTACTTTTATTATTGTTATTAAATTTTGTGCTGATTTTCTATACCCTTATTTTAAAGAATATTATACTAGAGGAACAACTAAGTTGATAACTGTCATAACTGTGGCCAAATTATTATAATGGAAGAAAGAGGTGAAGGGAAAATAAAGAAATATGCCTATGGACATTTTGGTATGTTTATTTCCAGTATTTGAATTTTTCTTGGATTGACTCCTATGCAGGCTTACTTTAGGAAGGAAATTCATCTTAGAAATGTGTTGCCTTTAAAACTATTTTGAAGTCTAGGGCCCCTTCTGAAGCTTATTATGTTTTAACCATTTTTATGCTGTTCACTTTGTTTAGTCATATCTGTTTTGAACATTGGGGAAACTTTAATTTTCCTGTTTAATCTTTTTATTCTTTGAGCTTTTAATTCATTTAAATGCATGTGGTACAAGAAAGCAAGAAAGAAAGAGCTACGAAGTTTTTGCCTTGAACATAAAATCACTGTGATTGTTCTCTCAATTAGAAGAAAGTACTTTTACATTTAATTCTTTTTGCTTTTTATCCCCATTTCACTCTCTTTCCAGAAGCCTTTTCTTTCTCCAAGCAGAGGCTTCTGACTTCATCTATATACATGAATACATGAGTTGAATTTAATTATCACCCCAAGAATCATCTATCTGAGCTCATTTTAGTAACATTGTTTGCTTATGAACTGCCTCAGAGTTTTTCAGAAAGAAATTTTGAAGAGCCTATTATTTCTTACAGAGAGTATTTAAATTTTTTTAACTTTAAAATTATATAAGAAAATGAGTTTTTTAACTTTCAGTGTAACAGCTTTGTTGAGATATAATCCCATACCTATTATATAACATTTTTATCTTTTAAAATTATTTTTTTAACTTTTTATCATTTTCCTTTTTTTTTTAAAGTCCTACACGTATATTAGCTTTTTTTTTTTTTTTAAGATTTTATTTGTTTATTTGACAGAGAGAAATCACAAGTAGGCAGAGAGGCAGGCAGAGAGAGAGAGAGGGAAGCAGGCTCCCTGCTGAGCAGAGAGCCCGATGTGGGACTCGATCCCAGGACCCTGAGATCATGACCTGAGCCGAAGGCAGCGGCTTAACCCACTGAGCCACCCAGGCGCCCTGTATATTAGCTTTTTACTGTAAAGTTTTTAATGTAGTTTTTAAACTTTGAAATCATGTAAGTAAGAAAGTTTGAGAAAATTTTGAATAAAGAAGGAAGGAATCGTCCTTAAAACATTTTCTCTTTTCTATATGTTGATGTTTTATAGGTATGTGGTTTTTACCATATAGTTTAATAGGATCCTTTTCAGTTTTCAGTTAATGTGGTGTTGATTTTATCTATTTTATTATAGATAGAATTGGAATGATGCCTTATTTTGCTAGCTGTATAATTATCCACCAAACAAGTGAATGTGCCAGGAAGGAAGGAAGGAAGAGGAAAGATAGTAGTAACTTAAAATGCCAGTGTCCCCCAAATGCTGTAAAAACAGAGAACAACTACCTTAGCAAAACCAAAGAACCTGTGCTGTGGAAATGATCTTGTGCTAGTTCTGGGCCTTGCCTGCAGGGGGCATTGCCAGTTTGGCTCTGCTTTGGGAAAGCCACAGTCTGTGTAAGCAGACTTGAGACCACCTGCCTTGAGACCACCATGCTGTGAGGAAGCCCCAGCTAACCACGTGGAGATGATAGGTGCAGAAGCACTGAGGCACCAGATACTGGATTGAAGCATTCTGATACTGTCCAGACCAACTTTTAGCCAGGTGCAGCAGAATGACAACATGTGGGGCATTTGAACCCTGCCAAAATTACCTACAGAAGTGTGGGACCTAGCAAATCATGTTCAACCACTACGTTTTGGGTTGTTTTTTTCTTGCAACAATAGGTAATTGATAGACTTTCCAAAGTGATGTTCAAGTATAGAGGCAGCCGTCCACAAACAAGAATGCAGGGATGATTGCTCCTGTGAATCTTTCCTTGAGAATCTGATAGCGCACTCGAGAATGACTAGAAAACCCCAAAGTAAGACTGGTGTTTAGCGTTAGAGCTGAGATTAAATGAAGGATATAAAGGGAAGTATAATATGTAACGGCTGTATGTTTTGACAAGTAAAACTCAACTCTAAAAAAAATGTATGGAGAGCATGTGCAAAACAATGTTTTAAAAACTATCTTCAGCTGTCATATTTGTGTTTGTAGTGTGGGTTTTGTATTGAGATAATGTTTTCTGTGTGTTGTGCAGCAAAGCAAATGGATAATTTAAAATTTTTCTAATTCTGTTATTTCTCATGTCTCAGAGCCAGAAGTCTCTGAAGAAGAAATAAAATACAGATATAAGTTAGAATAAGTAAACACCCTGTACTCCTGATTTTTAATTGGAAATATCAGTATGAACTCATGAGGTATTTTAATTTTATCTTGATATATACATCACATATGCATATATTTTTATACATATGTATATGTATAATATGAATCTGAGAATGTTTTATGTATATTATGGAATAAAGCAAATGAATATTTATGTGATAATTTGATTCTGACATTTCCTAGCTATGTCTGCTGAAAAGTCACAGAAATGAGCAAACCTAGTTCCCAGAATGTGTTCTTGAAATGCTCCTGACATCTAAAAGAAACTAGGGCTTCTTTGATAAACCTTTGATTCCAGGTGTGGGGCATGAAATGTATAAAATGATCCTGGAGTATTTTTATACTGTATATCAAGGAACCTATTAGCCACTACAAGACAAGTCAAGACAAAAGGATTGAGGAGCAACTTGAAGAGCCTTTGGGGTGACCAACAATCCCAGTTTTAGCATTGGAAGTTTCAGGTCCTGGAAGACCTCTTTCTCAGTCATTTGGTACAATTGATCACCCTCAGAGTCTCTCACTGGCCACAAAGGGATAAGGTCAGCATCTGCAAAGATAAGAGCTACAGTAGTGTGGCATCCTTTATTTATTATGTTTAAGTCTCTGAGTTCATACTGACATCCGAAACAAAACAAAACCCACTAATTGTTCATCTTTTGTAGATCTCAGGAAAGCAGTCTTTAATTTTGAAATCTGATGAGGCAAGGAAAGGAATCAAATATTTTTTTTACTTTTCTATATGAATAGTACCACCAGGTAAACAAATAGTAGGTAAGGTAAAGTTTCTTTTTATGGGGAAATTTTATATGCTAGCAAATAAAGACAAAACGATAGAATTGGAGTAATCTCTGTATTTTAATGGATTTTGACATTGACTATCAGTGACTGCTAATGACACAGAAAGAGAGAAAATCACGCATGTGTTGCACATACACCACTACCTAAGGAAAGTACCCAAAATATTAAGCCTGAGTCTGGCAAGTCTGTCTGTGTCCAAATGCCAACATATAGGAAACATGCAAGACAGAGGAACATGTTCAGCTGCACTGTTGGAATGAACTCCGTGAAACCCAGTCTGTGGGAAACTGTATAGGACAGATGGTCCAGTATACTTAGCAGATTGCAAAGAAAAAGTAAGAGATGATAAGGGAACCTATATGTATTAAAAAAAAAAAAGGCAAATTTAAACTATAGCAGTTGGGTACATACATTTGAGTAATAAAACCATAAATAAAAGTAAGGAGGTGATTACCACAAAACCCAGAGTAGTGGTATTTCTTGGTTGGGATGGGAGAGCTAGGATAGGGTACATACATGGAGGGCTTCTGTAGTCACTGACATGGTTCTGTCTTCCCATCTACATGGTGGTTCTAGGTTCAGTTAGCTATAATTTTTGCATGTGGTTTTCTGTGTTTGTAATATCTGCATCTATTTCAAAGATATTTTTAAGAGCAGTTTTTGGTTCACAGTGAAAGTAAGAGGAAGATGGAGGTGTCTCCTATACCCCCTGTCCCCACCCATGCATGGCCTTCCCCTTAATCACCATCTCTCCCAACCCCTCAGAAGGGTATATCTGTTACACTTGATGAACTTACATTGACACATCACTATCTCCCGAAGTCCATAGTTTACATCAGGATTACTCTTGGTGTACATTCAGTGGTTTGGGACAAATGTATGGTGACCTGTGTCCATCATTATAGTGTTATACAGAGTATTTTAAAAATCCTCTGTACTCGGCCTATTCATTCCTCTAAACTTTGGCAGCCACTATCTTTTTCCTTTCTTCATAGTTTTGCCTTTTCCAGAAATGTTAGATACTTGGAACCATACAATATACAACCTTTTCAGATTAACTTCTTTCACTTAGTAGCATGCATTTAAGGTTCCTCTATGCCTTTTCCGGGCTTGATATCTCATTTCTTTTTAGTGCTGAATAATGTTTGTATTATATTCGGTTATAAAAGTCTGAAATAAAAATTAAGGAAGGGAAATTGACCAGAGTGGAGGCCACTCTATCAGGAAAAGGTGGTAAATGATGCCTTATAGATTATCTAAGACTTTTTGACCAAGCATTTCATTAAATGCTGCTGTGAGAGATTCAACATAATCTGTCAGCAGAGAGCTGCTGAAGTTTATTAAAAAGGGGGTTGGAGTGCTGGAAACTGTGTTTCTAGGAAGATAAATCTAGCAGGGTGGATTTCAGGAGGAGATTGGAAAGCTAACTGGTACACCACATTGTGAGGGTGAAAGTGGTAAAGATTTGGATTAGGTGATGCTTGTAGGACCAGAGATAATGTAACTGTTGTGTTATGCAACAGAATAGTCGATAAGACTTGCTGACAGATTAAGTGTGGTTAAAAATAAAAGCATTAGAAATGAGTTCAAAGATTTCATTTTTGAGGGCATATCCTTTATTGGGTATGTACTGGGGAATTCTAGAAGGACAATTCTAGGTGATTAGACTAAAGTAAGATCTGGTATTTCTCCTCATAATGTATTTAGAATCCCAGAGGAATGATTACTAGGGATTCTGCATTCCAAATGGTTTGTTTAAAAACGGTGTTCTGGGCGCCTGGGTGGCTCAGTGGGTTAAGCCGCTGCCTTCAGCTCAGGTCATGATCTCAGGGTCCTGGGATCGAGTCCCGCATCGGGCTCTCTGCTCAGCAGAGAGCCTGCTTCCTCCTCTCTCTCTGCCTACTTGTGATCTCTCTCTGTCAAATAAATAAATAAAATCTTTAAAAAAAAAATAAAATAAAATAAAAACGGTGTTCTGACAAGCAAGAAACTGATAACAGTGACTGTTTTTGATAAGTGCATATTTGTGACATAGAGGTATGAGGGTGACTTTTTTTCTTTTGAGTCTTGAATTGTGCTTATATTACTTATTCAGAAAATAAATAAAATTTAATTAAAAGATAAAGATGCCCAAATCTTCCAATTTTCAGGGACAAATTCTTAGTTGGCATTTTTTATCATTGTAAGTTCTTGTAGACTATAGTTACTCAGAAAAAACATTCAGGGAAGCCTGTTTAGTAACTGGTCGCCTTTGTCTTATATATGTTTGTAAACATTGTATTTTTGAACAAATGTTATGTTTTGTGTCTCTGTATGTTATGTGGGTGCAAGTGTGATTCTGGGTCTGGATGTGTATGTGTGTTTCATTTAGGGAAAAAAAAAAGGGTTTATAGATGGAGTCTTAACTCTTCCTGGTGCTTTTCATTCTTATTGCCTCCAGTTATGATTTTCCTCCTTAGATGGGAGATGTTCTTCTCAACCAGCTTTAGGGCCATAAAGATGGTGGTAATGAGCAGCATAGACTGTCTCTCTTTGTTATCACTCCTGATGCTAAAGGTCACTACATATCTATTATTCCATCAGTCTCCCCTCTTCTGTTTCTCCCTGAGGCAATTCCTCTGGATCCAGCTTCCATAATAGTGTCCTGAAATACATGGGTCTTCTTTTGTGTCTTAGTCTTCTGGCTAGGTAAAGATGCAGTATTAGATCTGGTGATGAAAAGAGAATAGGAAGTGTTAAATGCACACACACACGTACATATACATACGTACATACACACATACATATAGTAGTTTCTTTTTGTTTTAATAACTCTGTTTCATAGTTTGTTATCAGTGATAAAAGAACCATTGGGAAAATTCAGGTAGGGGATACTCTTTAAGGTCTAATGAAATCAGGAGAAGATTTAAGTCTGCTCCCCTGTGGACCTAGAAAAGAGAAACCAGAACTAGAAACAATAAGAGGCAATAGGTAGGCAGCACCAACACAGTGGCCATCAACCTTGCTGGCACATTGGCACCACTGAAGATTAAAAAAAAAAAATACTGATGCTTAGTTCCCAGTTCTACAGATTCTGATTTAATTGATCAGGCTATGGCATTGGCTTGGAACTTTTGAACCTACACATTTGAATTTAATATGAAGACTGAGAACCACTGGCTTAGAGAAGAAAACTGGTCTAGGACCGAGGGAAGGAGTTCCCAGGTTGCACAGCACCTCAATCCCCAAATCTCTTCTTTTGGGATAGATTGAAGTTTTTTGTTAAATGATGCTTTCCAAGCTTTATGATTTGTTTAGGTTTCTGATGGGTAGAAAACATAAAAAAGACATAAATGAGTCTTTAACATCTGGAAAGAATGGACAGATTCACATCAGAATAGTAATAAAACTTCATGATTGATTACACTTATTGAACATTGTGATATTTGCACAGGTTGCCTGTGATTTGCTTCGGAGAATAATTCGCATCTTGTATCTCACTAAGAGACTCCAAGGACAACTGCAAGGGGGAAGTAGAGAGATAACAAAAGCTGCTCAGAGTCTTAATGAACTTGGTAAGTCCTCTTTTGATTAAAAAGCGAATACACTTTTACAGATTTTTCAGTCACTTGATTTGTTGGCGTTATCACCAGTAACAAATATTATTGAATAAATGTATTTAACAATTGCCGGTATACAACATGGTCACACTTTTCAAAATGGGTGAAAAATTAGTTGATTTCTTAGAAATGCAGTTTATTTTTTAAATTCTCATGTGATAAGATTGGCTGTTTTTTTCTGGGTATACATTCCTATGAGTGTTAACACAAGCATAGACTCATGTAATTGGTAGCACGGATATAGAATAAGTTCCATCACCCCCAAAATTCCCTCCTGCTATCCCTCTAGAGTCTCACCTCCCCACCTAACTTTGGCAACCACTGATTGGTTCTCCATCAGTTTAGTTTTATTTTTTGGAGAATGTCACATAAATGGGATTATGAAGTATGTAACCTTTAGAGACTGCTTTTTGTACTTAGCATAATGGTTCTGAGATTTATCCAAGTTTTTATTTATACCATTGTTTGTTACTCGGTGTTTGGTGGAATATTGTTGTGTAGTTGTACCACAGTTTATGATTCAAGGACTGAAGGAAATTTATGTTGTTTCTAGTTTTTGGTCATTATGAATAGAGCTACTGTGAACATTTGGGTACAGGTTTTTTTTTTTTTTTTTTTTTTAAGATTTTATTTATTTATTTGACAGAGATCACAAGTAGGCAAAGAGGCAGGCAGAGAGAGAGGGGGAAGCAGAGAGCCCGATGTGGGGCTCGATCCCAGGACCCTGGGACCATGACCTGAGCTGAGGGCAGAGGTTTTAACCCACTGAGCCATCCAGGCGCCCCTTGGGTACAGGTTTTCATGTGAACTTAATTTTCATTTCTGTAGAAGAAATGTTATTTTTTTTAGGTGACAAATCCTATGTTGACATTCTGCCTAGAAGATTTATTGAATTCATTTCTTCATATGTTCGTTTATCTTTCAAGCATTTAGAACAGAGTCTTGACATCCAAGGGTTTAACACTAATGGTTTTGACTGTTAACAGGCTGCAAGGTCCATGATGATATAGTTCATATTTCAGGCAAAATTTTGAATAGTGTAGAACTGACACTTGCATTTTAATGAGGCTTTGTGGTTTTCTTCTTTTCTTTGGGTACCTGGTAATTTTTCTGAAGTGGATATGTTTAGTGATTCTGTACCTTTGTAGGTTCAGAGGTCTTTGATGATACCCAATTCAGGTATCGAGCATCTACTTACTCTTGGTGGTGTGCTTTGAAAATAATATCAGAAAGATATGCATTACATGTTTTTGAATTTTTCTGTCTTTGATATTTGAATTACATAGTCAGTTTGAAATGCTTATTCCATATTTTTTCCTAAAGAAATATAGCCTCCTTATAAATGATACTTCAGTATCAATTTTTAATCCTCAAATACATTGCTTAGGCACATCATTGGGCATATACCTAACTTGTGATTTAGTATGCTTGGAATATCTTATATAAAAAGTTAATTTTTATTTATTTAAGTTAAAAAATTAAGTTTTTACGTTCTAGTTAACATACAGTGTTCTATTAGTTTCAGGTATATAATGTAGTGATTTAACACTTTCATAGATCACCTGCTGCTCATCACAGCAAGCACACTCCTTAATCTCTATCACCTGTTTAACCCATTCCCCTTCCCACCTCTCCTCTGGTAATCATTAGTTTGTTCTGTACAGTTAAGAGTCTGTTAAAAAGTTCATTTTTAATCAGTGAGTAACGCTTGAGTCTTTTCTTCACAGTATGTGCTAAATGTAGGAGTGTAAAAATTCTAGTATCAGCTTTTATTTTTTGCTTTATCACATTTCATATCTTTGCTCCCAAAATAACCTGCAGGATAATAGAATCATTAAAAACAGGCACAAATTATTCCAGGGTTTATTATGTACATTTTTCATCACTGACACTGTTCCATAATAAAAAAATCGCTAGATTCTGATTATGACTATCATTTTTTTCTAGAAAAAACATATGCTGTAATGCAAATGGTGATGTCTTCTTTTAATAAAAAAAAAAAACCAGACACAAGTATCAATCATAATGTTCAGAGTTGGTTCAATATAGAGTATAAATTATCCTTCCAGTGAGGCATTGGCTTTACCCAAAGTTTTTAAAATATTAAATGATGAATAGTTGTTGGAAAATGTAGTTCATGGTGGAATTATCTCAAGATGGATTATGTTAACTTAAATTTTTAAAGCTTTTCAGATTATGTACCATTCAAAATTTGCAAAGACATCATCTCTTTGTCATTCACTGCTGTGGTTCTGTCTTAGCCAACAGGAAAGCCAAGAGGAAGATAAAGTTTCTACTTTGGGGATTAATATTTTAACAAAAGTAATAATTGGGAATCACTGTTACAATTACACATATATACAAAATGATATTTTATGATTGGAACATCTCTGAAATTATCCATGTCTTTATCAATATAGTTCTGATTCTCATTAGAAAGAAGAAAATGATGAAGAGTAGAAGTGTTTACACAGGACCTTGAAATTAACTTAAAATAATCTCTTAAACTTGAAAGGTCTTGAGGGTTGAATTGCAGAGACCTGATGAAATACATTGTCATCTAGAAATTGTATATTTTGAAGGACTGGAGGGAATGTAGAGTGACTGCTAACAGCTACAGATTTCTCTTTGGGGTGATGAAAATATTCTGGAATTAAATAGTGGTGATTGTTGCACAGCCTCATCAATATACAGAAAAGCTGCTGAGCTGTGCACATAAAATGTCAAATTTTACAGTATTTGACCTATATTCTGATATAAAAAGTATATTCCGGTCCCTGGTGACAATTAGTCTATATTTATATTTATTTTATTTTTTTAAATTGAGGTCTAAATGGCATGCAAAAAAACCCTACACTTATTGAAAATGTATAGTTTGGTAGTTTTGACATGAGACATCACCAGTATCAAGGTAATGAACATGACTCTCACTCCCCAAAATTTCCTCATGGCATTTGGCAAGCCTTCCTCAGGCATTTGCTGATCTTTTTGTCACTCTAGATTTAGTTGGCACTCTAGAATATTTTATATAAATGAAATCAAACAGTTCATATTGGTTTTTGTGGCTTCTTCCAGTCAGTTAATTTTGAGACTTATCCATGTTGTTTTGTGTATCAGTAACTCATTGCTTTCTATTTCTGAGCAGTATTCTAGTAGATATCCCACAGTTGGTTTATCCATTAACCTATTGATGGATATTTGGGTTGTTTCTAGTTTTTGGCTGTAACAAATGAAACTGCTATGAGCGTTCATATATAAGTCTTTGTGTGGACATATGCTTTCATTTCTCTTTGGTAAATACATAGGAGTGGAATGGCTAGATCATATGGTAGACATATGCTTAACTTTTTAAGAAATTGCCAAGGTGTTTTTCAAAGTAGTTGTAAAATTTTACATTCCTACCGGTAGTGTATGAAAATTCTACTTCCTCCACATGCCAATACTTATAATAGATAGTCTTGTTACTTTTAACCATCCTGATAGTGATACTTTGTTTTAAGTTTACAAAAAATTTAAATTAATAAGGAGTTTAGCAAGATGTCAGGATACAATATTAATATACAAAAGTTAGTTTTATTTCCATATGCTCTACTATTAACAAACAATTGGAAATTGAAATTCAAAAATACCATTTATAATAGCATGAAAAATATGAAATACTTAGGTTGAATTTGACAAAAGATTCCTAAGACATCCAGAGAACTAGAAAACTTTGTGAATGGTGAAAAAAGACATAAATTAATAAATCTTGTCTCTGAAATGGAAGACTTAATAGTGTTTGCTAAGATGTTCATTCTCCCTATGATCTATATGAATTCAAAGTGGTTATAATCTGAATCCCAGCAGGCTTTTATTTAGAAACTAACAAAGTGATTTGAAAATTCATATGGAAATGCAAAGGATCTAGATACACAAAGCTTTTTTTTTTTTTAATTTTCTGTTAGTCACCATACAGTACATCATTAGTTTTTTATGTAGTTTTTCATGATTCATTGTTTGCATATAACCCACTGCTCCATGCAATCCATGCCCTCTTTAGTACCCATCACCAGGCTCAGACAAAAGTTTTAAAAGAGAACAGAATTGAAAGATTACCCCCACTTGATTTGAAGACTTACTATAAAAACTGATAGTAAACAAGGCAAAAAGATAGACAAACAGATCAATGGAATTGAATAGTGAGTCTAGAAATAGACCCACACTTAAATGAACAACTGATTTTTGACAAATTTATCAGGGAAAAGGTAGTCTTTTCAATAGATGGTACTGGCACAGTTGGGTAGCAATATGTGAAACAGTGAACTTGTAATCATACCTCACTTCCTATACAATAAACTAACTGATTGGATCCTAGCTCTAAATGTAAAACCCAAGTTAGAGCATATCTAGAAGAAAATACAAGAGAACATTTCTGTGACTTTGAATTAGAAAATGATTTCATAGATACATCACTCAAAACGTAGTTCACACACAGAAAAACTGATAAATTAGATTTTATCAAAATTTAAAACTTCTGTTGAGTGATTCTATTAGAAGAATGAAAAGGCAAGCCATCAACAGGAAGAAAATACATGCAAAGTATATGTTTGCTAAAGGACTAGTGTCCAGAATATGTAGAACACTCTACAAACTTGGTAAGAACACAAACAATACAATTTAAAAATAGGTAAAAGATTTGTACAGACACTTCACCATAGAAGATAAATGGATGGTAGCTATGCATATAAGGTGCTCAACAGCACCTTGGGGCAATAAAAATTAGGCATTTGGGCAATAAACATTAAAATTGTACTAGTGTCTTACAGAGAATAAGCACAAGTTGCGCAGGCATACTTGTAATTTTTTTTTTAAAGATTTTATTTATTTATTTGACAGAGAGAGATCACAAGTAAGCAGAGAGGCAGGCAGAGAGGAGGAAGCAGGCTCCCCGCAGAGCAGAGATCCTGATTCGGGGCTTGATCCCAGGACCCTGGGATCATGACCTGAGCTGAAGGCAGATGCTTTAACCCACTGAGCCACCCAGGCGCCCCATACTTGTAATTTTTAATGCAGACTTTATGTAATGATTTTTAAAACTACTTAGTGTAGGTTTCACGATTAAATTGTATCATTGATTTAAGGCTTTTCTTTAAGAAGAGTCCCAAGACTAGATGAAAATTTAGATGAGCCTTACTACAAACTGATAATGTTTTTTGAGCATCAGCAAGATAATGTACTTAAAAATGTATTTTTGGTACTTTTACTAGCTATCTTTTAAAATTGTTGTTAGCCCATCAAGGTGGGATCTCTACATGATTTATAAGCTTGATACCTTTTTAGAATTTTGGGGGCCGTTTGGTAAGCTGTCATTGTGAACCAGAGGACGGAGACCTTCTTTTTTAAATTATGTATTTATTTTTTTAAAATTTATTTGAAACAGATCACAGGTAGGCAGAGAGGCAGGCAGAGAGAGAGAGGAAGAAAAGCAGGCTCCTTGCTGAGCAGAGAGCCCAATGCGGGGCTCAATCCCAGGACCCTGGGATCATGACCTGAGCCAAAAGCAGAGGCTTTAACCCACTGAGCCACCCAGGCACCGCTGGAAGGAGACCTTCTTATAAATTAAACTAGTGTCTGAAATTACTTAAGATTAGAACTATGGGAAAGGGGGCGCCTGGGTGGCTCAGTGGGTTAAGCCGCTGCCTTTGGCTCAGGTCATGATCTCAGGGTCCTGGGATCGAGTCCCGCATCAGGCTTTCTGCTCGGCAGGGAGCCTGCTTCCTCCTCTCTCTCTCTCTCTGCCTCTCTGCCTACTTGTGATCTCTCTCTGTCAAATAAATAAATAAATAAAATCTTAAAAAAAAAAAAGAACTATGGGAAAGGTTTTTGTAATATCAGTGTTTCTTGATCAGGTTGAATAACAGATTCCTTTATTCCATGGAATGCATTTTTTACTTTTTCTGTGTTGAATGGAAGCTATAGTGGTGAAACCAGAAAGTGCTACATTTCCACAATCAACCTTACTTGTTTTCTCCTTTGGAACACTATGAGGTATTCTACCTATAATAGAGATACCTTGACCTATCTATCATACACTTATTGGTGAGGAATCTAGTGTACTCTCTGCTTTAGTGTTATCAAATGTTAAAATTCTGCTGGATACTATTGGATTAGAATATGTAAATGTAGAGAGAACATGGAAGACTGTACTGTTTCAATTTTAGGTAGATGAATCTTTTCTTGTATAACTAGTTGCCTTGGAGTAGTTAAGAAATTCAGTTTGAACCTAGTTCCTCTCTACTTGCGATTTCATTTCGATTCCTTCCATTTTATTTCTCCTTCCTTGTATTAGACCCTTACTTTTGAAAGTTTTTTTTTTTTTAAACCATGAATCTTTAATTATCTTAAAATTTACCAAAGGTTTTTGAAGAGTCATGACTACCAAGAGCCAATATTTACCTTGTAAAGTTCCTGTAATTCAGGGTTTATTTCTCTCTCACTTTTTCTGGCTTAGAAACTTTATTTTGTTAATGACGAGAATTAATTGTGTATGGATATTTCATTGCCTGACTTGTTTTAAAGAAGGCATTAATTTGACTTGTAAAAATATATAATAAGAAAAATATATGTAATAAGAATGAGCAACAAATCCGAGACCAGCAATATGAGTGAAAAAGGGATGATCCTTAGGGGGATCACAGCCTAGCTTTTTGTGAGTCTTGGGTTGAGGCAGAGATGATTCATGATTCTTCTTCCTTCTCCCATTGATAGGCATTCTTTTCACAGCTTTTGGGGAGAAATGGAGTAGGGGATTCATACATAGGTCGGGGTGATTGGACCTCTCACAAACTGTAATGACAGCTCATACTTCTGAAATTTTCTTGATTCTACAAATCTATGCTAATGCTTCATCTTTCCCTTCACATTAACCAAATTCACAGGATACTGGTTTGTAATCTAGAACACTGTTCATTAATTTGCAATGAGATATGTGCTGTTCATTGGGCTGAACACATTTAATTTTCTCTCCGGATGGATTAAATGGAAAAACAAATTTGTAATCAGAGACTTGTTGGTACAATTTGAGTTAGATCAAGGGAAGCTGGTTGTATGATTCAGATATTTGGCGCAAACTGTGATAAGCCTGACGCTTATTACAGCTTCACATTAATAACGTGCATACTTTTACCTGGAGTTCTGAATAAGTGTTGGGTAATGGAGAACCCTCTCTTTGGTCACTGCCAATCTTTTGATTCTTAAGTTTTTATTTCTTCTTTTATGCTTCATGTTGTTGACCGTCCCTATTTTAGTTTATACATTATTTTATCCAAGTAGGACACAATAAAATTGATTAGGTTTTTGCTTCCAATTAAAATTATATGTCAGTGCTGAGTACAGTTATATCCCAGATATGAATTGGGAGTTTGAGAGTTCCCTAAATTTCCATCATACATTTGGTCTCTTGAATTTTAGAATGATTTTCTGCTAATCCCACTTGCTGAAATAAACTTGTTAGTGTTTAGATACTTCAGATTTATAGGTTAATATAATAAACTTTGAATCTTTTTATAGTATGGGTGCTTTGTAAACAGAAATATGTCTTCTCATTCATTCCAGTCTATTTTTATATCTTCAAAGATTTTTATTATTTTTAAAAATAATATATGTGTGCATCTATATTGATTTATATTAGCTTTACTTCTAGGTAGTTAAAAAAAATTTTAGTAACTAATTAATTTTTACTTATCCTACAAATAAGGATTGGAGGAGAAAAAATTTTTCATAAAAAAGTAAGCAGACCAGTCTTTCGTATGGATATTCTCTAGTCTTTTCATGGAAATCACAATTTATAATTTGTTTAGTTTATTTAGCAAACAGGTTGTAGTACACATAAGCCCTGAGACTTGGTAGAAACCTGGTATAATGTGAGTAAATATAGTTTTTATGTTTGGGAAGTTTAAGGTATGTTCTTATTTGAAATGAAGCATAAAACTGATCACAACGATGATGTTATTATTGTTATTATTATTCTCATCAACCATGGGAGAAACCAGTCTCCTCTCTTTCCACCCTTTTCCTCTTGGTTCATTTGCTTTTTCCATGAAGTGATCAGAAAGAAACTCCAGTCAATTTCTCACCATAAGACTTAGATAAATTAATTTGTTCATTCAGTCAGTATTTACTAAATGCCTGCTACATGTGCCATGTGCTGTTCTTGGTATTGCAGATGTACAATGAACAAAGCCTAGAAGGAGTTCCTCTCCTTTTTATAAGACCTCATATTCTGGTGGTTTCTAAGGTCACATGCCTGATATATCTGTAAAAATCTGATGGCAGAGCCTGAATTCTTAACCATCAGTGATACTCTTTTCCATAAACTCTATAGCATCATTCAATTACTTTACAAAAGGCATTGCTGTCATTAGTAGATCTCCCAGGGTTCTTTAAAAAAAAAAAAAAAAAAAAAAAAAAGGTAAAAAAATGACATTTGAGATATACCATATTTTTATAATGTATTTTATGTTGTGATTATTGGTTGGCTGTTGTTAGTAACTTCTACATTAAAGTTTTACTTAATTAACATTTAAAGATCATTTTTTAAAAAGCATAACCAAGCATAAGTTATAATTAAGTAGTTGATATAATAAAAATTAATTTTTATTGCTTATTTATGTCCTGTTTTCTTAGTTTTATAATTTCGTTGCTAAGCTGCGATACATTACTACTGTGTATCATGAGAAAATATTCTGTAAACCAAATTTATCAGAGAAGCATTTGGAGAAATATTTAATGTAGAAGGAAAAGATTATCTGTGTTTCCTCTATTACTGTTCTTTTGTAACTGATATACTTTCTCAATCTTATAAAACAGTACTTACAAGCAAACATTTATGATTTATGCAGAGGTGAAAGAAGTATGATTTATATACTTTGACCTGTAGTAGGTGACCGATAATTTACTGAACTGATTAGTTTTTAGAGATGTCTACAAGATGATGTAGTTAGTGAAAATTTCACAAAGTTTTATTATTTCAAGCTTACTAAAATTTTCTTCTGTTAGGAAAGTTTGTAAATATGCATATAACTCTTTCCAGTATTAAATTACCCCCAAGGTGATTTCTTTTTTTTTTTTTAATTTTTATTTTTTATAAACATATATTTTTATCCCCAGGGGTACAGGTCTGTGAATCACCAGGTTTACACACTTCACAGCACTCACCAAAGCACATACCCTCCCCAATGTCCATAATCCCACCCCCTTCTCCCAAACCCCCTCCCCCCAGCAACCCTCAGTTTGTTTTGTGAGATTAAGAGTCACTTATGGTTTGTCTCCCTCCCAATCCCATCTTGTTTCATTTCTTCTTCTCCTACCCACTTAAGCCCCCATGTTGCATCACCACTTCTTCATATCAGGGAGATCATATGATAGTTGTCTTTCTCTGCTTGACTTATTTCGCTAAGCATGATACACTCTAATTCCATCCATGTTGTCGCAAATGGCAAGATTTCATTTCTTTTGATGGCTGCATAGTATTCCATTGTGTATATATACCACATCTTCTTGATCCATTCATCTGTTGATGGACATCTAGGTTCTTTCCATAGTTTGGCTATTGTGGACATTGCTGCTATCAACATTCAGGTGCATGTGCCCCTTTGGATCACTACGTTTGCACTATTGGGTATTTACCCAAGGTGATTTCTTAAATGCATTTAATATATGCATAAGTTTTTTGATGACAACTCCAATATGGAAAGTTCAATATGCATTTTTCTTTTTCTTTTCTTTTATTAACATATAATGTATTAGTTGCTTCAGGGCTACAGGGGTATTATTTGATTCTGTGAATCCTTAGTCTTACACAATTTACAGCACTTACCATAGCACATACCCTCCCCAGTGTCCTTCACCCAGCCACCCCGTCCCTCCCCCCACCCCCACCCCAGCAACCCTCAGTTTGTTTCCTGAGATCAAGAGTCTCTTATGGTTTTTCTCCCTCCCTCAATATGCATTTTTCAAACTATATTGTAATTACCTGTGATGATAAACCTTTTCAGTAAGTACATTTGCTTTAGATTGTCTCTAAATTACTTAGTATGTGACTGGTTCAGCTGCCACCAGGTGGGGGTGATGCTGTGTTCAAATCCACATGTTCAAAATAATGGACTTATGCTTAGGTATGGGTTTGCCTGTTGTAGAGATAAGCATATTAAAATTATACACTAGCTTTCTTTTTAACTGATGATATTCAGTGTTACTAAAGTTTATATTTAACAGATGATAACCACACAGCATTTATGATCCTATCTTATTGGTTTTATCTTTTATCACACAGTATCAAAAAAGCAGGATAACATCCAGACAAAACAAGCAGCTTACTTTTTTTCCTTAATTTTACTTATTTATTTGAGAGAAGGAGAGATAGAGCGAGAGTGGGGGGAAACAGCAGGAGAGGGAGAGGCAGGCTCCCCCTGAGCAGGGAGCCTGATGTGGGACTTGATCCTAGAACCTTGAGATCATGACCTGAGCCACCCAGGTGCCCGCAACTTACTTTTTATAAACTTCAGAATATTTTCATACATTTCAAAGTTACAGTAGCATTTCTAAGTGTATATTTTATTCTATATGGTCATTTAATGCTTATGGAAGCTCTGTATTAAACCTTACTATTTGTCATCCCTTGCTATAACATTTATGAGTATTTGAGAGTGATTTATTTAGTGTAAGGTTCTTTGGACTAGTAATGTATCAAATTTTTTTTTATTTCTGGGTTCTATTTTTTTTTTCCATTTGGATGCTTAGTCTAGTAGATCTCAAGCTCTTTTCCATTTCAGTATACATACAGTTAATGTTAGTTTTTAAAAATTAAAGTATATTTTTAATGTATATGAACAGTGCCTCAGAAATACAGGCATTTTATTTAACTGACTTTTTTTTTTACTGGATTATTTTATTGACTGTTCCTTAAAAATGGTGTTAGCCTACTTCTTTTTTTTTTTTTTAAAGATTTTATTTATTCATTTATTTGTAAGAGACGGAGAGAGAGCAAGCGAGCACAGGCAGACCAAGAGGCAGGCAGAGGCAGAGGGAGAAGCAGGCTCCCTGCCAAGCAAGGAGCCCGATGTGGGACTCGATCCCAGGACGCTGGGATCATGACCCGAGCCGAAGGCAGCTGCTTAACCAACTGAGCCACCCAGGCGTCCCTGTTAGCCTACTTCTTAGTGAATTGCATTTGGATCTCTCAGTCTCATATTTTGTGGGAAGCTTAAGTGGGATGTTCTGCTTTTCATTGCCATTATACTTCATTACTTTCTGTATAAAAAAAGCCTAGAACTACATGAAACATTTTTATCAGTCTTTGGTTTGGTAAATGAGCTAAAAGTGATATAAATTTATGATTGTAAGTATATTTATAGAGTAGCATTTTATTTTTTATTTTATTTTATTTTTTAATTTATTTGATGAAGTGAGCGCGAGTGAGGAGAGTGAGAAGCAGATGCCCCACTGAACAGGGGGCCAGATGCAAGATGGGGCACTGGATAGGCAGATGCCTAACAGACTGAGCCATCCAGATGCCCCCCAGAGTTTAACATATTAATACTGTATAAACAACAGGGTAGGTAGGCAGGTATGAGATTCTGAGAGACGTGTTCAGTAAAACAGGATGCAGTTTCAGTCATTTGTTTTAATTTCTACATTACAGACTTGAAATCCATTGCAGTGAATCAGAAATATACTTTTCTACCATATCTAAATGGAAGATAATGCTGATAATATAATTTTATTATCACAACTAGGAGTATGTTCAGTGTTCAGTGGTGGTGGTCTATATTATTTACATATTAAAAATAAGATTAATACATCAATATATTACAATAATTCCACTTTGCAGAAAAAATCTGATATTCTGTCGGAAAACCATTCTCTATAATCCAATTAGTTAATACCATATAACTCAAAATGGCCAAGTTTGTTAGGTAGGGATATATCTTATGGCAGATTTATTCTGGTGAGTACATTAAAAAGGCATGATGCTCAGAATGAGATGGTACATGGAGATTAATAAAGATTTTTCTTAGCATTTATAGGAATTGGTAACATCTGCTTTGAAAATCTCTGTATCTAAATTATATGGTCTACATCTCTGGAGATTCAGTTTCTTTACTTCTCAAGTTTATCCAGAGCTGCTGCTGGAGGAAAATGTTGAATTTGTCTGCAACTATTCCTGAACACCTCCTTCATCTGTTTCAGGAAAGAGCAATTGGATAGGATCTTTATTTTTCAAAACAGGATGCCAACTCTTACATTTTAATTCAGCTTTCAGAACTATGGATCTGTATTCCTTCAGTGTAATAATACATTATTGATTGTCTTCCCAAATCCTTTCTCCCCCTCTTCTTCCTTTCTGGCAGATTTGTTGAGTTTTCATCTTAGTAACCCTGGGCTCAGGGAAGAGGCCGCCCTTACTCCAGGGCTTAGATCATGATTGGTCTTGGTAGTTTCTTTCTTTCCTGTAATTGTTTATAGACATGTGATCTCATCTGAGCTAAGGGAATTTGAGGGACGTGAGCTGAGCAGTTCCAAACTTTTTGGAAAGCCTTTCTTTGCAAATAGATGCAGGCGAAAAGGAGGAACTAGAGTTAGTGACTAGATATTATCCCTATTTCTGTCTAAACTTTGAAGTTGAGACCTACTGCTTGCCTGTATGAAACAAATAAACATATCAGATCTCATTCATTTCAGTCAGTTCTCTCATTTTCTTGATTTCACTTCTTTTTCACTTTCTTGATTACAAGATTCTTTGTAATCTTGTACATTGTACAAGGTTTTTACAAGATTGTACATGATTCAATCTTGATTCAATCAAGAATCAAGATTCTTGATTGTTTCACTTTCTTGATTACACTTCTTTTAAACTTTTCTGGATAGTAATACTAATACTTTATAGTGATATGGTCTTTATGACCTGTATGTTGACACATATAATCTTTTTTTTTTTTTTAAGATTTTATTTATTTGACAGGCAGAGAAGCAGAGAGAGAGAGAGAAGAAGGGAAGCAGGCTCCCTGCTGAGCAGAGAGCTCCACAGTGGGCTCTATCCCAGGACCCTGGGATCAAGACCTAAGCCGAAGGCAGAGGCTTTAACCCACTGAGCCACCCAGGCGCCCCAGTGTTGTCATCTTAAAATACTTAGTTTTCAAGTTTATGAAGACAGTGTTTCCATTTATTTAGGTCTTTAATTTCTTTTGGATGTCTTCTGTAGTTTTTTGTGTATAAGGCTTTTAACCCCCTTTATTTAGGTCTTTAATTTCTTTTGGATGTCTTCTGTAGTTTTCTGTGTATAAGGCTTTTTTTTTTTTTTTTTTTGCTTTTTTTTTTAATTTTTCTTTTTTTAAAATATTAATTAATTTATTTTCAGCATAACAGTATTCATTATTTTTTTACCACACCCAGTGCTCCATGAAATCCGTGCCCTCTATAACACCCACCACCTGTACCCCAACCTCCCACCCCCTGCCACTTCAAACCCCTCAGATTGTTTTTCGGAGTCCATAGTCTCTCATGATTCACCTCCCCTTCCAATTTACCCCAACTCCCTTTTCCTCTCTAATTCCCCATGTCTTCCATGCTATTTGTTATGCTCCACAAATAAGTGAAACCATATGATAATTGACTCTCTCTGCTTGACTTATTTCACTCAGCATAATCTCTTCCAGTCCCGTCCATGTTGCTACAAAAGTTGGGTTTTCATCCTTTCTGATGGAGGCATAACACTCCATAGTGTATATGGACCACATCTTCCTTATCCATTCGTCCGTTGAAGGGCATCTTGCTTCTTTCCATAGTTTGGCGACCGTGTATAAGGCTTTTAGCCTCCTCCTAAATTTGTTCCTACTTGTTTTATTCATTTTGATACAATATAAATGGAATTATTTTTTATTTTTTTAATTGTTCATTGCTAGTATATAGAAATATAACTGCATTCATCTTTTACCTCTCTCTCTGTGTGTGTCATCTTTAGGATTTTCTGTATATAAGATCTTGTCATCTGTGAACAGAAGTAGTATTACCTCTTCTTTTCCAGTTTGAATTACTTTTATTTCTTTTTCTTGTGTAATTGCAAAGGCCAGAATTTCATGTACAATTTTAACTAGAAGTAGAGAAAGCATGCATCCTTTTTTCCTGGTCTTAGGGGAAAACGTCGGTTTTTCATCATTGAGTATGATGTTGGCTGTGGGTTTTTCTTGTGGAGTCTTTAGTATGCAGAGGAAGTTCTTTTCTCTTCATATTTTATAAGTGTTTTTGTCACAAAAGGATGTTGAATTTTTGTTAAATCCCTTTCTTGCAAACTGAGATGATAATGTGATTTTTTTCCTCCTTCATTATGCATTATTTGCTAATTTTTGTATGTTAAACTATTTTTGCATTACACACATAAATTCCACTTGGTCATGGTGTGTAATCCTCTAATGTGCTGCTGAATTCAGTTTGCTAGTATATCCGTGAGGATTTTTGCATCCATATTTATAAGGGATGTTGGCCTATAGTGCTCTTGTACTGTCTTTGTCTGGCTTTGGTATCAGGCTAACGTTAACATATAGAATGAGTTAGGCAGTGTTCCCTCCTCTTCAGTTTTTTGGAAGAGTTTGAGAAGTTTTCATAATCTTTAATTTACCACTGAAGCCATTTCATCTTGGACTTTTTCTTTGTTGTAATTTCCCACTTTCTTTTGTGGTGATCAAATATTTGTCTGTGGAGGTTTTAGCTACATGTTTGCATTATTTTTGTAGGAATTCCACTAGGGATTACAGCAGCATCTTTAATTTAGCACAATGTATTTATTCAGTGATTTTGTTAAATTATTTCAGGTGAAATAGTAGCTATTTAAAGTCGTTGTTTACTAAATCTCACATATGAGCTCGCTCATGGAGTACATTTCTATTGACTGCCTTCTTTTTTCCCATGAGTATGGGTCACACACTCTTATTTATTTGCATGCAAAGTAATTTTTGATTGAAAAGTAAGACATTATAGATAATACATTTTAATCATTCTAGATTTTGTTATGTTCTCTGAGGATTGCTTTTTTCTTGTTATTTTAGCTGGCAGAAAACTTGTCACAAGCAACAGATTATTTCCCTGTGTTGCCTTTGTCCCTGCTTAGTTTTTCAGCTTACAGCTCTTGCATCTGTAGCTATGGATCTCCTCTGTACCTCTGTAGTTAGCTGTCACCTAGAATTTTGGCAGAGTTGACACTAAGAATATAGGCCTTACTCTCTGCATTTTTTGTTTTCTTTCTGAGTTTCCTCCCTAAATTTACAGCTGCTCCCTCAGCGACAAGCTCTGCCCTCTGACACCTCAACTTAAGGCCCCAGCTTTCTGTTGCTTGAGCTATGTATTGTTAGGGCAGTGCCCTCAGTCTAAAAAGCGCAGGAAACTTACCTATCTTACTAGTCCTTGGAGTTCAAACTTTGCTCTGATTTTTGCTTTGCTTTACTCTGCATCTCCTTGGATCTTGCCTCTGCATGTGTATTTCAGTGGTAAGCCACGGATTTGAGTCTTGCTCCTTCTCTGACTCTGGTGCTTTTAGAATTTCTTCCCTAAATTTGTGGCTAATTTGCCGCTGCAACCTCTAGACTGTAAGCCTGCATTTTTCTTCAGCGAGAGTTGTGGCTAGTGGAATTAGGGGCGTTGATGGAAGTAGTTCTATTGAGTGTCCTGAGGCAAAAAATGCACCTAAACTTGCAATTCTTACCCATTGAAGGTTCTGTAATCCAAATGTAAACCTTCTTTAGTCTCTTCCTGCCTTTGGTCACTTTCCAGTGCCCTCAAATAGTGTGTTTTGAAAAATGGTTTATCCAAGTTTAAAAATTATCTTCAGGAAACTATGCCTGACTAACTCATTTTGCCATTAGTGGAAGCTGGACTAAATTCATTTGTATTTGCCTGCTTCTCTTATGCACTCAGAGTTCATAAAATTAAACAAGCATTTTAAATTTGAATCATTCTGTAAAAAAAAAGTTGTTGGTTGGAAATTCATACATTGTTTTTAATTTTTAAATATAATTAGAGGTAATGATAAATGCCTGACTTAAATATGTATATGAAATCTCAGTATTCCAAAGAATTAATGGATACAAGAAAGTTTAAGAGAGTCTAAGTAACATACAGACTTAGAACAATAAATTTTTCATGTCCTTCTATCATTATTTTTCCTTTTGGAGTATTATTAAAAATTATCATTTTGTTTTGAAAAGATGACATGTATTGTGAAAAAATTTACTTTAAGACAAGTCAGTTTCATGGGCTCAGTTTCATTATTCTCCCTATTTAACAATCTGTATTCTAAGGTAAATACTTAGAAGAGCATATAGAAATTATATATATAGAAATTATTCTTTCTCTTTGGTTAAACTAGTTTAAAGTAGCAATGCCACTTCTTTCTTTCTTTCTTTCTCTTTCTTTCTTTCTTTTTAAAGATTTCAATTATTTTATTTTGGAGAGAGAAAGAACAGGGTGGGGGTGGGGGGAAGAGGGAGAGGGAAAGTCTCTCAAGCTCCCTCTCATGACCCTGAGATCATGACCTGACCTGAAATCAAGAGTTGGATGCTCAATCTGCTGATCTACCGAGGTGCCCCAAATGCAATACCATTTCTTTATTTAGTTTTCTAATACATTTAATATGGGGATTCTAAGATTTTGGATGTTTTGCCTTGCACTTATGGGTCTTATTACCATTTTCACAAACTTGTTTTTGTGTCTGTGATACAAAAAGCATCATGCTTTCCAGAAAATCTCTTCTAAGTCTGTGTGTCTTCCAATGTGGCGTTAGCCTTACAGGAGGCTTACTTATAGATAAGGATTTGTGGGACATTGAGGAAGTGAACAAAGAAGGGAGCTTAAAGGTAAGAACCAGTGCTATTTTAAAGGGAGAAATCTAGTTTACTTAGTCTTAAGTAAGTTCTGTTCAGATATTTCGATATTCAACAATTTAAAAAGTAAGGATTTAGTGATAATAACTAAGTTGATGGATTCTCTGATAGTGGTCATGCTTAATGGAGGTTGCTCAGCATTTTGAATTCTAATGTTGTTTGGACCTAATAACTTTTACAGTTTAGTCAAAGGATCGTGATACATTCTGCGTTTTTGTTCCTGACTTCAGGTCAGAGTAGCTCAGTGAGTATCATGTGGTAGGCACAGATCTGATGGGCCCCTGAAGATGTTCACATCCTAGTCCCTGGAACCTTTGAGGATGTCACTTTACATGGCAGAAGGGACTTTGCAAATGAGATTAAGATTATTCACCTTGAGATGGGGAGATTATTCTGGATTATCCATGTGGGTCCATTCTAAATATATGTTTTCAAAAGTAGAACAGGAAGGTTGACGAGTAGTCTGAGAGATGTAATGATAGAAGAAGCAGAAATTTAAAACATCCAAGTACTTAACCAGATTTGGGGACTTCGAAGATGAAGGGGGCCCATCTGCCATGACATGCAGATGTCTTCTAGAAACTGGGACCTGTCCTCAGCTGACAGCTGAGGAAGTGGGGATGACCTTAGTCCTATAACCACGAGGAACTAAATTCTGCCAAAAAAACTTGAATTCTCCCCTAGAACCTCAAACGAATGCAGCCATGTCAGTAAGTTGGTTTTAGCCCACTGGGACCCACTTTGGTTTTCTAACTTCCAGAACTGTAAGATAATAAATTGGTAGTTTTCAAAGCCTCTGAGTTTGTGGTAATTTGCTATGTAGCAAATAAAAAACTAATATATATAGCATTTTTACCAAATCAATTATCTGAAAGGAAGATTATTTGTTTTTGAAGGAAAGAGAATGACTGATCTTTAAAAGTCTGCCCCAGGAAGAGGCTGAAGTCAAAACAAAACGTACCCACCTACATACTCATAGTGTTTTAATGTGTCTTTTCTCTCCTCATGGAAGAAAAAAGTGCCACAGTTATATGGGGAATAGACACTGGTTTTATACACAGATACAAAAGGTTCACTGGTGGTTTTTTTTTTTAAGATTTTATTTATTGGTGATTTTAAAGTAAACAAATGTAAAATATAAAATATCCTGCATACTCTTCTGGTATCATGACTAATGCTACATTTTTCGTCCTGTTGCTCTTAAGAAATAAGTAGTGGCCTCAAGTCATGTTAAAGATTCTTACACAGATAATTTAGAAATTAAAGGAAATTTTCTGCCCTAACCAGATTTGTATATTCTACTACATTTCTATTTCAATGCTGGTAGATACATTTTAAACCCTATTTTGTGCTTCTCTCTAGGACTGTTTTGAGTTCTGCAGATTGATAAAATCCATTCTTGGTCTTTGGATTCTTGTAGCATGTTTTACCAGGTTAGATTACAGATGTGGTAGAGTCTGGTTCAGAGTCATAGGTATACTTAGTTTCTGACAGATATAAGAATAATATTTAGTTAGGATCTTGATGCAGTGAGCAGAATATTTTCTATGGAGTATCCTATGAAAGTTAGTAGCTCAAAATTACATTTGTTTTACACTGTGTCCTGAGGAGCCCGAGGATTCATCCATTTGGATGAAAGGAATGTTGTATTTCTTGACTCTGATCCCCCAATTTTACTTCATTGAGAGTAACCTGATTTTATATTATCTATAAATTTGGGGTTTGGTAAAATAATTTGTTTGAAAAAGAAAAAGTTGTATTGCTTAAAGAAGTTTGAAAATCGGTCATATTATTTTTTGGGAGATTCATTAGATCATTGAGTGATCTGTAGAATCCAAACATTCACTTGGAAGAGACTTGAGGAAAAGTTTTATCTTGGGACAGAGAGGGGAACATGAGTGGTTAAGATACTTATCTACAGTTTAAAGAGTGAGAGTGTTAGTGGGATAAGTTGGTGTTTGATTGGAATGTGCTGTATGATGACCTGCATCCTCCAACTTGATCCAGTTACGCTTTGGGAATGGAACACTATCCAAGATGATGATCTCCTCTTTGTAAGATGAAGGAGAGGAGTAACCTCTGCCGGGTTTTCTCCAACTATGGTAATTGCTTGACAGAGCAGGATAGAATGTATTTTGTTTGCTGTTTCTTTATAAGATTTGGGGATACTTAAGAATAGTCACCTAAGGTGCGCCTGGGTGGCTCAGTGGGTTAAATCCTCTGCCTTCAGCTCAGGTCATGATCTCAGGGTCCTGGGATGGAGCCCCACATCGGGCTCTCTGCACACCAGGGAGCCTGCTTCCTCCTCTCTCTCTGCCTGCCTCTCTGCCTACTTGTGATCTCTCTCTGTCAAATAAATAAATAAAATCTTAAAAAAAAAAAAAAGAATAGTCACCTAATAGAGGCTTTCCACCCACAGCTAAATAATGAGATTGATATTTTAGAGCGAGCTAACTGTTTAGCAAAATAAAAACTGAAAGTTTTGGGGAAGACTTCTACTGAGGGTAAATAACTTATGAGTAAATCTTGTTGAAAGGGTATACAGAGGCTACTTATTTTAATGTAATAACCAGAACAACACAGTACTCATAAACTTTTCTTTCATCAAGGTAATATTCACTTTACTAATACTTTAGAAACTTCAAAACATCGTAAAATTATACCATAAAATATCATAATTTTTCCTGTTTATGTAATTAAGAGATAGGAGAACACAGGCTTTGAAACTGTCTAGACCTTGATTTAAATCCATTTCATCTCTTGTGATAACTGCATGAAGATCAACAAGTTAACTTTTCTCTTAGGCTTCAAAGGACTGTAGGGTAGATTTAATGAGAGAATTTACAGACTGCCTTTCACCTTGTTTATTAGTATATAATAGATCCCCCAAATATTGCTTTCTTCTTACTTTTCTTTCTTTAGAAATAGAAGAAAAGAACAAATTTCTATGATACTTTGAAGGTCATATTGGGTATATATCATCTGTGGCTGTGTTTTACTGTTTTAATGTGCAAAAATGCTATCTTTTTTCCCCCCAAAATCACATCATATAATGTACGTTCATTGTGCATTTTTATGGCAATAAGATATTGAAGTATTACTGTAAAGATTTTCAGGTTAGAGATGTCTACTGGAGGAGAATAAAAAACATTTAAGAAAAGTAAATATCAAGACTGAAATTCCTACTTAAGCTAGAAGTTGTACTTTTTTGAGGAGCTAGAGTAATCAATCCATAATGATTCCTGTTTTAGTTGATCATTGAAAGTATGTTTATTAATTTTTTAAGATAAAACCTGCCATTTGATTTCTGTTGGCAAGTACTGAGTTAAGTATTATATACACTTTATCTCACTGAAGCTTCACAACAGTCCCCTGAGTAGATGTTACCATTTTACAGATGAGGGAACAGTCTTCATGAGATTAAGTAACACTCCCAGGAGCCGGCAGCTGGTAAGAAGGGGGCCTCTACTTGAACTTAGTACTTCTTTCCTTTCTCTGCTTATACTCTGGTGGACGAAAACCAAAGTTCTGTGAGACAAAAGTATTGTGTGAATTTGGGACTTCCATAAACTTTGGGTAGGGATTATAACAATTTTAAAGATTTTATTTATTTACTTATTTGTCAGAGAGAGAGAGAGGAGCGAGAGTGAGCACAAGCAGACAGAGTGGTAGGCAGAGGCAGAGGGAGAAGCAGGCTCCCGCTGAGCAAGGAGCCCGATGAGGGACTCGATCCCAGGACGCTGGGATCATGACCTGAGCCGAAGGCAGCCGCTTAACCAGCTTAGCCACCCAGGCGTCCTGGGATTATAACAATTTTAATTGTCAGTGGAAGTCGACTTGTATAACTTAAAAAAAAACTTTAAAAAAATGTTATAGTGCATAAGTTCTAGCAGTTTTGGAGTGGAGTCTTTTGGGTTTTCCACATATAGTATCATATCATCTGCGAAGAGTGATAATTTGACTTCTTCTTTGCCGATTTGGATGCCTTTAATTTCCTTTTGTTGTCTGATTGCTGAGGCTAGGACCTCTAGTACGATGTTGAATAGCAGTGGTGATAATGGACATCCCTGCCGTGTTCCTGACCTTAGCGGAAAAGCTTTCAGTTTTTCTCCATTGAGAATGATATTTGCGGTGGGTTTTTCATAGATGGCTTTGATGATATTGAGGTATGTGCCCTCTATCCCTACACTTTGAAGAGTTTTGATCAGGAAGGGATGTTGTACTTTGTCAAATGCTTTTTCAGCATCTATTGAGAGTATCATATGGTTCTTGTTCTTACTTTTATTGATGTGTTGTATCACATTGACTGATTTGCGGATGTTGAACCAACCTTGCAGCCCTGGAATAAATCCCACTTGGTCGTGGTGAATAATCTTTTTAATGTACTGTTGAATCCGATTGGCTAGTATTTTGTTGAGTATTTTCGCATCTGTGTTCATCAAGGATATCGGTCTATAGCTCTCTTTTTTGGTGGGATCCTTGTCTGGTTTTGGGATCAAGGTGATGCTGGCCTCATAAAATGAGTTTGGAAGTTTTCCTTCCATTTCTATTTTTTGGAACAGTTTCAGGAGAATAGGAATTAGTTCTTCTTTAAATGTTTGGTAGAATTCCCCCGGGAAGCCGTCTGGCCCTGGGCTTTTGTTTGTTTGGAGATTTTTAATGACTGTTTCAATCTCCTTACTGGTTATGGGTCTGTTCAGGCTTTCTATTTCTTCATGGTTCAGTTGTGGTAGTTTATATGTTTCTAGGAATGCATCCATTTCTTCCAGATTGTCAAATTTATTGCCGTAGAGTTGCTCATAGTATGTTCTTATAATAGTTTGTATTTCCTTGGTGTTAGTTGTGATCTCTCCTCTTTCATTCATGATTTTATTTATTTGGGTCCTTTCTCTTTTCTTTTTGATAAGTCGGGCCAGGGGTTTATCAATTTTATTAATTCTTTCAAAGAACCAGCTCCTAGTTTCGTTGATTTGTTCTATTGTTTTTTTGGTTTCTATTTCATTGATTTCTGCTACATGGAGGCTTAAGTGGGTAGAAGAATAAATGAAACAAGATGGGATTGGGAGGGAGACAAACCATAAGTGACTCTTAATCTCACAAAACAAACTGAGGGTTGCCGGGGGGAGGGGGTTGGGGAGAAGGGGGTGGGATTATGGACATTGGGGAGGGTATGTGATTTGGTGAGTGCTGTGAAGTGTGTAAACCTGGTGATTCACAGACCTGGGGATAAAAATATATGTATATAAAAAATATATGTTTATAAAAAATAAAAAAAAAAAAAAAAAAAGAAAAAAAAAAATGTTATAGTGCTTCCTCTCTGTGATGCTGCCTGCATTTTTCTTTTGAACAAATGTTTGTCCCAGCTAAGATATGAGACTGGTTTAGGATTTCAGTGTGTTCTTCTTGAATATTACAAGATAAAAATATAGTCAAAGATTTACATTTTGCTTTTAACACATAAGCATGGTACATTCATAACTGCCCCATGTCACAACTTCAGGCGGTACCAATCAATGTCACGTGAAATATTACGTCAACTGTGCTTCCTGGAATTGTTCTTTCACTGACCTTGGGAATAGGCAAGTGTTCCACTTTATTTTTCCAACATTTCATTATTTCTCCAATATCATTTAACAAATCATCCATCACTTCACCACACATTGGAAATACCCTAATATTTCATAATACATTCTTTTATTTTAGTCCTTAATGGGTTTCTTTTTCCACAAACATCTCATCATATAATGTACATTTATTGTGTCAAATTCTTAATTTCCTTTTTTAAATCTTGGGGTTTACTTTTTTGGGGGGTTGCATTTATTTGTTTTAAAGTTACTTTTTAATTACTATTTTCCCAGTGTTTCTTTTTTTATTGTTTTTAATAGGAAAATAGAATTGAACATATTGCATTTTCCATGGACATTTTTTTCAAGGCTGTGTGTTTGTATAACTTTGTAGGGTATCTCTAATTCTACGTTTGAACACTACTGAGTTGTTACTACTACTCTTTGGAATTTAGTTATTTTCTTTTTTTTTAAATTTTTAATTTTTAAAGTCTTTATTTTAACCCCAGTTAGTTAACATACATTGTTATGTTAGTTTCAGGTGTACAGTCTAGAGATTGAACATTTCTATTTATCACCCTCTGCTTATCATGACAAGTATACTCCTTAATCCCCGTCACCTGTTTCTCCCATTTCCCCACTCTTCTCCCCTCTGGACTTAAATACTTTCTATTTAATATCATGTTGTATTTTAAGTCTCAGTGAAGGGTATCTGATGGAAGATCTTCTGTGACAGGGGATAGAAATGAGTGGAATTGTATTTTAGGAAGTGGAAAATGCAAATTGTGAGAGCTTGAGGTAGAGAGACCAAGTCAGAGGCTGACATGGTGGTCTGGGTGTGAAAGGCCTAAACTATGATGATAGGAAGTGTAAGTATATGTATGTATTTTAGATGTCATCACACGTTGTCAAATCTGTAAAGACACTCAATGGGCTTTGGGTTTTTTTTTTTTTTTAATCTTTTTTTTTTAAGATTTTATTTATTTATTTGACAGAGAGAAATTACAAGTACACTGAGAGGCAGGCAGAGAGAGAGAGAAGGAAGCAGGCTCCCTGCTGAGCAGAGAGCCCGATGTGGGACTCGATCCCAGGACTCTGAGATCATGACCTGAGCCGAAGGCAGTGGCTTAACCCACTGAGCCACCCAGGTGCCCGGGCTTTGGGTTTAAGTAAAAAAATGTTTTGCCTGATAAAACATGAATATAGCCTGTTCTCCAGCTTTATCTCTCCCTGCTTTCATATTCATAGTTTGTGCACCAGCCAAATTGAATTGGTCCCATCTGAAGAGTTTGTTTTCTTTTTGCTCTGTAATTGCTCATGCTTGTTGTCTCTGCTTGATATGCTGTTGTTGCCCAGATGCTGTCAAAGTTCATCTTAATTGTTGTTTCCTTTCTGCAGCTTTTCCAGGTACAGTAGTTACCCCCTGACACACACTTCATCTGTAGGGGTACATTCCAAGACCCCCAGTGGATGCCTGAAGCCACAGATAGTACTGACCGAACCCTATATGTATCATGCCTTTTCCTATACATACATATCTATGACAAATTTTTTTCTTAAAATTTTACTTATTTATTTGACAGAGAGTGATCACAAGTAGAGAGAGGGGGGCAGAGAGAAAGAGAGGAGGAAGCAGCCTCCCTGCAGAGCAGAGAGCCTGACGTGGGGCTCGATCCCAGGACTCTGGGATCATGACCTGAGCCGAAGGCAGAGGCTTTAATCCACTGAGCCACCTGGGCGGCCCTCTATGACAAAATTTAATTTATAAATTAGGCACAGTAAGAGATTAATATTGATAATTAGGAAAGGGAACAATTCTAACATTACACTGTAATAAAAATTATGGGAATGTGGTCTCTCTCAAGATACTTGGTTTGCCTATACCCCGTCGTCTTCTCGCGATGATGAGAGATGATAAAATGCTTACACTTTGAGGTGAAGTGAGGTGAATGAGGCAGGCGCTTTGATGTGCGAGGCTGCTCCTGGCCTTACAATGATAGGACAAACGGATGATCACTTGCTTCTGGACTGTGGCTGACCAGGGTGACCGAAACCGCAGAAAGCAAAACTGCAGATGAAGGGGTGCTGCTGGGCCTGTGCTCCCTTTACTTTGCTCTTCGTTTCTACTCTGATTGCGGTTCTGTTTTGCCTTGTGATACTGATGTAGACATACTTGTGTTACCACCACCACTTTTGTAAGTTTATCCAACTCAAACCTTTTATGAAATGTTCACATTTGGACAGGTGAGGATTAAATGCTATTCTAATGGGCCATTTAAAGTACTTTAATTTTTTTTTTAAAGTCTCCAAGATAATAGACTTGCTTGTGAGAGTAACTAGGATTTTATAGTAATTGCTGCTTGGCACATTTATCTGGGCACTTTGTGAATTTGCCTACTAGATCCTGTGACATATGTTATGAAAGTTTTTAGAAACATTTAAGAAGTTTGAGAAGTTAGTTGTGTTTAATATAAATGGTGCTGATAGAAGAATATGATATTTAAAAGTAAAAGCTACTCATATCTCATTTCTTGTATTTAACAACAGTGACGAAATATTTATATGGTATCTTTTATCATGTCATTGAAGGCTCAGTTCTTTTCTTTTAGCTCTTATTGTTTCTGTTCTCACTGTATCTTTGAATCATTGGTAGGAAGATATTTTAATGACGATGAGATATTTCAGGCAACGTAGATTTATCTTCAAATTAGTTGATAAAATTCAGTTCTTTAACTTGTCGTTTCAGAATTTACTAACAACCACTTCTGTGCGAGAGTGGAGTGTCGTGATGTTAGTCATTCCCTCAGCTCAGATGGTTATTCACGTTTATGGCTTTTCACTTAACTATTTTTCTGCCAATTGTTTTTTTTCTAGAATTTTGTTGAGAGAGAAAATTTAAGCACAATTTTCCCTCCCTCTCCTCCCTTTCTTCCTCCTCTCTTTCCCCCCCTCCCTCCCTTCTTTGGAGAGACAGGACATGAGTGTGGTAGGGTGGGAGGAAGAGCAGAAGGAGAGGGAAAGAATACTAAGCAGACTCTGTATTGCATGCAGAGCCTAACATGGGGCTGGATCTCATGACCCTGAGATCATGACCCAAGCTGAAATCAAGTGTTAGACACTTAACCAACTGAGCCACTCAGGCACCCCAAGGATACTTTTTTCTGATGGCTAATCACTCTGTCTATTTCTCTTGATTAGAGAATCTCAGAAGGTTGGGGAGTGGGGCGAATTAACTGGAGACTTCATTTTGTTTTTAAGAACACCTGTCGTATTTTCATTTGGAAGTGCCACATCTCTCTTCCAGCCAGTCTGATTGACCTCTTAGATGTGTGTGAAATGGTTGAGATCCATTGGTTTAATTTTCTGGAATCCATCTTTGGATTAAACCAAAATTATATTGTATTACTATATAATAATTCTTTTTACTGAATTTCCCTTTAGTTTGATGTCATTATTGTTCTTGAGGAAAATTATAATCAGCCTTATGAGACTTCTTGCCTTTTCTGTGAGATTGTTGTGGCCATTTTTGTACATTGTAGGACATCAGTAACTGTCTGAGACTTCAGTTGTCTTTAAACTTGTCATAAAGGGGCATCTGTCTGGCTCTTTTAAAACATGCAACTCTTGATCTCCGGATTGTGAGTTCGAGCCTCAGGTTAGGTCTAGAGATTACTAAAAAATAAACTTAAAAGAGAAGGTCGTTAGGGTGCTGCTTGGTGGCTTAGCAGGTTGAAATTCTGATACTGATTTTGGCTTGGATCATGATCTCAGGGTCCATGCTCAGGGGGAAGTCTGCCTGAGTTTCTCTCGCTCTCCCTTTACCCCTCTCCCTGCTCATGTGTGCGTGCACTCTCTCTCAAATAAATGAATCTTTTATAAAAGCATTAAAAAAAATAGGGGCACCTGGGTGGCTCAGTGAGTTAAAGCCTCTGTCTTTGGCTCAGGTCATGACTCAGGGTCCTGGGATCAAGCCCCACATTGGGCTCTCTGCTCAGCAGGGAGCCTGCTTCCCTCCCTCTCTCTGCCTGCCCCTCTGCCTACTTGTGATCTCTGTCTGTCAAATAAATAAATAAAATCTTTAAAAAAAAAACCCAAAAAGCATTAAAAAAAAGTTGTTATAAAAACATTGTTTGCACATTATGTACTTTCTGAGAAGATCCATGAAAGGCATTGCAATCTGCTTTCAATATTATGAACACTTAGTATTTCTATTGAACAATGAGGGAATCTTTATTTTATCAGTGCTAATAGTCATATGATTTCTTTTCTCTTTTTATATGACCGTATAGAAAATATAGGGACAATTTTTTACTCATTTACTCATTTCTTATAAGAATGCAGGGCTTAATGATAAGCGTTTTGTTTTTTGCATTTGATACCAAGGTTAATTTTGTTTTGTTTTTTTTTTTTTCATTCTTATACTCCTTATTGGTCTGATTGTTTTTTCATTTAGTTGTATCTAAAATTGTATGCTTTTAAAAGTTGTCTTACATTCTCCTTAAAGTAAGGCTGGATGTAATTAACGTGTAGCATTTACCAATTTTACTTTCCCACTTCCATAATAGTTTTTGTTTTAGTTTGGGATTTCTATTTGGGTTTCAATTTGGATTTTAGTTTTTAGATACTCTCATGAGAATCTTAATGAATTTGTAACTGTTTGTTCCAGGGAAAAAGCACAGATTCAAAATTCCCATGAATTTTGTATACAATTTCATTGGACTTTATGAGACTCTAGGAATCCTAAACCAAATTCATTGTTTATCTGGAATATATTATTTGGAAATATTTTTCTGTAAAGTGGCTCTATCCGATTACCTGTACTATTGTTTTTATATATTTAAATTGTATTTAGTAGCAGTCCCTTTTCATTGATAACTTGTTATGGATTGGTTCTGTGGTTCAGTGGAAATGCTAAAAAGTGAGAGTGATAATTAATATCAATGTTGTTGGAAGGAATTCTTAGTGAAAAAGTTAATAAATGTTTCCAAGGTGGTGTTTCTGCAATACCATTTGAAGTATTTTTTATCAGTGTCATTTAATTATTATAAAACAGGAAAGGAAACTAAAGTTGTCATAAATTATCAAAGAGGAGCCAAATATTCTCTACTTGTGTTTATGGCACAGAGGAAATAATAATAACAAAAAAATTTTGTGACACCTATCTAAGTGACATGAGTGATATGTGCTCAAAAGATGTACAAAATATAGTTTTTAGTATTTTCACTGCAATTATTTTATTTTTTTATTTTTTCTTAAGATTTTACTTATTTATTTGTCAGAGAGAGAGAAAGAGCAAGTAAGCACAATCAGGGAGAGCAGCAGGCAGAGGGAGAAACAGGCTCCCCGCTGAGCTGGGAGCCCGATGTGGTACTCGATTCCAGAACCCTGGGATCATGATCTGAGCCTAAGGCAGCAGCTTAACTGACTGAGCCACCCAGGCATCCCCACTGCAATTATTTTAAAAGTTATTCTTATTCCTCATGTATAGTATTATGTTTTAATAGAAGTTTTGTTTTGAAATTAGCAAAAATGTGCCTGTATAGTACTTACCTTTTTTTTTTCTAAAGATTTTATTTATTTATTTGACAGAGAGAAATCACAAGTAGGCAGAGAGGCAGGCAGAGAGAGAGAGAGGAGGAAGCAGGCTCCCTGCTGAGCAGAGAGCCCGATTCGGGACTCGATCCCAGGACCCTGAGATCATGACCTGAGCCGAAGGCAGCGGCTTAACCACTGAGCCACCCAGGCGCCCAGTACTTACCTTTTGAATAGAATAAAGTAACATTTCAACAAATGGTAGCTGTGCAGTTTTACAATTAACTGAGTATTTTGTTTGAATGTAGTAAAAGTAAATAGCACTTTATAGTGTCATGTTTCATGTTTGGTAATGTTTAATCTTCTGACTGTATGATTTTTATTTTTATTTTTATTTTTTTTAAAGATTTTATTTATTTCTTTGACACAAGTAGGCAGAGAGGCAGGCAGAGAGAGAGGGAGAAGCAGGCTCCCCGCTGAGCAGAGAGCCTAATGTGGGTCTCGATTCTAGGACCCCAAGATCACGACCCGAGCTGAAGGCAGAGGCCTAAACCACTGAGCCACCCAGGCGCCCCTGACTGTATGATTTTTAAACGAAACTTTTTGCCTAGATAGCTTCTTTTAGGGAAATAAAACTTTAGGAAGATAACCTTGGCTCCAAACCTATTTTATCTCCAACAAGCTATGTGAAACAGAGCAGGTCACCTAAGTTCTCTCAGCATATTTTCTCATCCAGAGGAAAAATATCAGCAAGAATTCCCTCAGAGTGTTGGTATGAGGATTTGTAAGATGATAATCTAAAGATTTAACACAGTAACTCATTTATTATCACAGTAAGCATTCAGTAAGGTCAGTTATGGTTATTGAAAGATTTCTCACAGAGAAAACTGAACACTGTGGATTGAGATAGTGTGGAATTCTAGAGAGAAAATAAAAATTCAGTCCTATTTCAAGTTTTCAATGCTATAGGTCAACAAGCCTTGTAGTACATCTGCTATATGCCAGCTACTGTGCTAGACCTTTTTCTAAGTCATTAATATTCCTATTTCCATAGTTAATTTCCTCCTAACATGAAAATAATGTAAGAGTTATTAACAACTAAACACATTGAAAGGGAAATGCCCAGGGAAGAGGGCACCTGTTGAGTATAAGTCATCAGTTCTTCAAGGACCATCTAACTTAATAACTGTAGGACTGTGTAAAGCTGTAAAGACGTGCTCATTCTCTTAAGCAACAACACTTATTGGGCGTCAATAGTTCACTTTCTTGACAGTGCTACACAAATAAACCCTCATCACTCTCTCCCTTACCATGCTTTACTTTCTCTTAGCACTTACCATTATCTCTAAGTTCAGGGAAAGCCAAACTTCATTTCAAATTTCATTGGATCTTATTTCTGTACTCAAAATATTTTTCTATATGCTCAAAAATATTTCTTGGATGAATGAGTGAATGAATCAATGAATAAATACATTTTAGTTCTTAGGAAGCAAATGTCCTGCTGGATTATAGTATATATAATTTAGCTAAAATTTTATTAGTTAAAATGAAGTAAGCTTAAAAATTTTTTTTCAGGGATCGCCTGGGTGGCTCAGTGGGTTAAGCCTCTGCCTTTGGCTCAGGTCATGATCGTCATGATCCCAGGACCCTGGAATCAAGCCCTGCATTGGGCTCTGTGCGCAGCGGGGAGCCTGCTTCCCCTTCTCTCTCTGCCTGCCACTCTGCCTACTTGTGATCTCTCTCTCTCTGTTGAATAAATAAATAAAATCTTAAAAAAAAACATTTTTTTTTTCTTCAGGGAGGCATTATGGCCTGAACTGAGTTCAGAGCTGCTTCTGTACCTTTTTGTTATGGGTTACTTGACTGTCTGTCGCGCTTTGACACATAGTCTATCTTCTAGTATAGAAAGTAGTAGTTCTTAAGCTTTAATGCACAAATCACCCAAGAGTATTTATTAAAACTTACTAGTCAGAACTGCAACCATAGATATTCTGATTCATTAAGTCTAAGCAGGGAGGAGCAGAAATTGGAATTTCAAACAAGCACCATAGAATATTCTCATATAGGGGAGTTACATTTTGAAAAATACTCTCCCAAACAAGATACATGGGGTCAGAAGTTTAAAAATTGTTCATTTCAATTTCACTAATATTTACTCATCAGTTAGTATATATCGGGCACTTTTTGGAGAAGTATTATCAAAGGTTACAGTAGTATTACAGACTATTATTGTATTATATGGATTAAAGACTGTTTTATAAAGTTAGGTAGGTATGGTTTGCTAGCATTTTGTTGCTTATAAGAAATGATAGTTGAAAAAATTTAATAGCAGAAAGACTACAGTTTTTTAACAATTGGGGAAAAACTATAAAAATGTAGACTACATTTGATTTGTTACATTTCAGCCTGTTTTAAGGTATTAGCAATATTAGAGTGAAATACGTATCTTTGGGTAGATAACAAATATACATATACACAGTACACAGTATATGACAGGTGGGATTGTATGTAGTATTAATGGATGTGCTATATGTATGTATGTATGTGTGTATATATATGTGCATATATATATATATATGCACATATATATATATATATATATATGATTCAGTCTCCTATGTATTTCTCACTCTTCCAGTCTGTGTCTAAGGTGGTCAGAACTCTCACTTGTTAGCATTAACCTTTTTAAAAATTTATGTTAAATTAAAAATTTTTCAGTTTGCTTCTGTTACTGCTATTGTATGTCCACAGCTGTCTGAGTGGAAAGCAGTTATCTATGAACTTCATAATAAGAGTAATAAGAATTTCTTGCTCCTTTTAGTTTCCGCCTTGAAAAACTGGTGGATGTACTTTGGTAGCCCGCCTTGCATAATGCCTCTCAGAAATATATGACACACTGCTGTCATGGAAGCAGGGTGAGGAAAATGACCTCAGTCGCATATAGAGTCCGCTCTCCTCCTTTATCTTACTTGATGCTTCAGGGTTTGATAGTGCTAGGAGTTGATATTGGTGGCAGTGACAGGAATGACAGTACTTTTTACCACTTGCTGGTGGAAGTACAAAGCTGTCATGCTTGAAAGCCATGGATATAGCTTATAGAGGCCTGTTTAAAAAAAATGTGTGAATAGAAGGGCAGAGATACTTCGGATTATTTTCACACATTATTTTAACATGAGCAAGGGAAGAAATACTGTGTTTAAGTTTGCTCAGCTCTTTCTCTCCTGGAGAAACTGAATATTCTTTAAAAGGTGAAAGCTTTCATATTAAGATGAGCCCAGATTTCCATTTACTTCTCCATCTCAGTACCCCTCTGTTCCAAACGTTTGTGAGTTGTTCTACATCCTAATTTGAATTCTACTTTGTATTGTGTAATCTATTATTATATTACTAATCTGCCCAGTTTGTTAACTGGAGTTTTCTTTAAAAAAATTGCTTTAATCTTTTTGAATGCTTTAAGAAAAACTCAGTCTTCAAGTTTTCTTCTATGAACTCTAACCCACAATTCTGTATTCCCATTTTATTTCTCTAAAAGCTGAGTATCTCTGAGTATTTTAGATCTTTTTCCTGCCTTGTCTAAGTTTAATTATCTCCTCTTTTTCCTCTTTTGTAATATCGTCTGAGCTCCCTTTCCCCTCACATTTATTATTAATCTCATGTTTAGCTATCTTGAGTTCACTGCTGTCCCTCAGGGAGATTGCTTGCATTCGCAAGGAGTACATCAAGTGTGCTTTTCTGAGTTGTAAAGAAAATAAGCTCCACAAGTTTTCTTCAGTTTTTTTTTTTCTTTCTCATCTTATTTAGTGAAAAGGAAGGAAAAAATATATAATTTTCTGTCTTTTTCCTTGCTGCTTCTCTTCATTTAGAAAAATAGCCTGCCTCACAATTTGACGTTACCTTTCTTACCTTTTTCAAGATGGTCTTGAAGTGTAGCTTCAAATTATTTAATTATAATAGAAGAGGGTTTAACTATTTTATATTTTATCATTATCATTTTTTAGAATTGTTTCTATCTGTTTTTTAATTTTTAAAAAATTATTTTTATGGAGCCATTAACAAAGAATGAAGGAGACATATATATAATGACTTGGATAGATATTCATAATTATTATGAGCAAAGAATGCTACTTATATTTTTTACTTTATATACCTTGGCATTTTTCCATTGTTGATAAACTTTTGTAATTAAATAATCACTGGAGAAGAAAATATGTGGCTTAGTGGAAAAACTGAATAAACCAATATGCAAAATATAGATATTTTAAAACATCAATTTGAATTTTTCATTTTGAATAGTTTGTAATAACTAGAACATTCTTGAATAATGTCATTTATTTCACTTAATTGAATTTTTTGCGTTGCCAGAAATTCTTTCTGTTTTTGTCCTCATTATCCATGTACTTTATGCAAAACAATTTAAAAGTTCTTAGATTGTTGAAGATAGTCTGTTTTTTTACAGTCTTCTTTTTGGCCTTCATTTTTGATTCTTCAATTTCTTATACCAGTTGCCTTTTTAGTCAGTTGACATACCCTATCGATTCTGCCTTCACGTTGCCTGTCACACATGTATGCTCCTTTGCACAGCTTCTGCCAGCACTTTTTGCCAGGCCTTTCATTACCTGTTGGGGTGAACTATGGCTTTCCATCTTCTGTGTCTTACACAAGCAGCGATTTGGTTTCTCAGCTTCCTGTTACGTGTCTTAATCAACCCTTTCTACATATTGCTGATTGATTGATTGATTGATTTATAACCCATTTATCATTGTCTTATTCCCCTGCTCAAATATCTCTGCCGATATTTAAAGCCTTCTTTCTGTCTTTGGCCCCAGCTTAACCTAACAGATCAGTTTCTCACTATTGTATAACTTTCCTTCTAAAGAGAGCAATTTATCATTTCTAAATCTGCTTCAGTAGGTTTCTTCAATAATGCTTTTATTTATATTGTTCTTAAATCCAACATAATTCCTTTCTTCTTAAGTTTAAGAACATTGCTTTTTTTTTTTTCTTTCCATATTATTTACTGCATTCTGCCTTATTGCCAGACTTTTAACTACCTTGATTCTAGGTTAAACTTCCAGGGTAATGACTGTATTCCATATGTTATATGTGTACCTAACATAGTGCCTTCTACACTGTAAGGATTCAAATATTAATTGAATTACTAAGCTTACTTAAATGTACAATCAAGATGTAATGAAACTAAAAGTTTTATTGACTTCAGAAAATAGTCTTTTAGAAGACTTTGGAAAATAGTCAAATTACCGTGTTGACTAAAGTCTTACTAAGCACCTGCTTTCTTATCTTTCGGTTTCCATCTTTCAGTCAAATCTCAATTAAATGAGGAGTTTGATTTTTAATGCCCAGAGAACTTAGATTTTGCTATCATTTTATTTGGGGGATTAAAAAAATAGACAAATAGACCACATACCTAAAAATTGACTTACCGTGGTGAGATCAGAAATATTATGGATGGCATTTTTTTAAAGCATAATTATAAATTCTTAAACTTTCATAATAGGTTTGAACATCTGTTCAGACTAATTGGTAGACTAATGACCTCCTGGAGTTAGCAAGCAAGAGAGTTCCATATCTTACTGAGCTCAAGTTTGATTTGTTTTTAAAATAATAGTTCTTACTTCTGTGGTTTTGAAGAACTAACCCAGTTAACTATATATAAATGGATGCCTGTGCCTGTGATTTGTGGCAGAAGGATCCATATTGAGTTTACTGCTACCGATGTTGCTTTTGCATTTACAGTTTTCATTCTAACATGAAAAATTGGTATTTATATTTTTTCTCATAAAATTATTAGAAATACAGTGAAAGACACACACATTTTGGTGAAGCCCATCATGAGGAAAATAAAAATACTTCACCTTTTCATAGAACAAACACTTAAAGTTGTCTAAGCTTCTCATTCTCTTATTTAAGCTGAGGTCATTAATTTTAAGCATATTTGTGACTTGTTTTCAAAAGCTGATCCTCTAATATAAATATTATTTTGGTTTACATATTACATACTATTTAACATTAAAAAGCAATTAGAAGTTGTTTGGTAGGTATGAATTTTCTTTGTTGAAACAGTGGATGTTACTTTTGAATACTTGAAAGTCCATTACAGGAGGGCAAAAATGCTTGTTAATTGTCTGTTCTAGTGTCAAGCGTAGAAATAATAACAGTTTAGAAGGCAACATTATAATATTTGCCATTTATTATTTTGTTAGATTTCTTATTACAGAACACAAGAGGGCATGAAAGCAGTTTAGGCAAATATATTTTAAAATGTTTTTTAACCAAATTCTTTGGCATGCTTATAGACTTGAAGACTAAAAATATTTAAGACACAAAGGGTTTCTCTTAATATGAAAATTCTAAAAATAGTCTAATTTTTATGAAGATTATAAAACTAAATACAATTATAATTTATGCTTGGAAGTTTAAGTATAAAATTAGTTTAAAAAATTTTAATGGCTATATTAAGAGATATTCTGTGCCAAATATGTTTACTGAATGAAAAAAATTTTAATACCCTTACCTATGAAGTCTTAATTTCTCTACAGGGTTCTGAAAAATGTCTATTTTCTTATGCTAATTTTGTCAAATTGAAGTATATCTTTAATTCCATGAAAGTAGAAAACAAGAAAGAAGGACACTGTTCCTTTGCTAAGATTTGACATGTTAACATTATCAAAAATAAATCACATTAAATTTCCCATGTAACCTCAGGAAATTCAAGCTATTGCATGGTGTTCATTTCTCTCAAGGATTAATGTATTCAGTAAACTAGACTGGGTAAATCTCAACCTCACTTACTTATGTAAAAGTAATGTATTATTGAATTCCTTGACATAGAATTTTATTTAAAGATGAGTTGTTACTTAATTTGATGGACACAGTGTTAAAAAAAATAGAATAAAAAGTTGCCCAGTTATTAATTATAAGGTAGCAAGAACTGTATTTGCCTATTTAAAATAACTTATTGCTGTTTTTCTGATATAGTGGTAATTAGCACTCACTGATAGATTACTAGATTATAACAGTTGGAAAATATTTGTTTGATATGAGATTCCCAAACCTTTTATCTGTAGTTAGGATTAGTAATTTCATAGAGTTCCAACATGAATTGAAGATCGGAGACACAAAGATTAAAGTTAGATTAAGTGGAGTAAAGTAAAAAAATTGACAAGATTTATTGCCACTTACATGATTTTAAGAATGGAAATAGAACTATTGTTCTTTGAAACATTTGGAAGTTATTGTAGTATAGGAAACTTGTGTAAATTTTATAACTCTAAAGTTGCTATATATCTAAAATTAGAAATCATTGGCTTTGTGCAGCTTCTCTACAATGATAGAAAGTCTTTTTTTCTTTCTTTTATTCAGATTTTAACAGCTGACTTCTGGTATACAAAAAGGCTGACTTAAATAAAGTTAGGAAGTTAGTTTATTTAATGCACTGGTTTTTACCAGTATACTATATTAATCCAGAACATTTGGCTTAGACTCAAGCAAAGTGAGGAAGGAAGAAAAGAGGCTAGTGCTTTAATTTTCTTCCTTCCCTTTATTGTCGGTTTATTCATATATTTATAGGCATAGTGCCCTTGATCTTAGAAAATCAATCTCTTTTTCATAATAAACTTGAATTTCAAAGTTTCCCTATCTTAGAGTATATATACAGGGTTGTTTCTTGGTTCTTAAATTTTAAAATCCTGATAAATTCTACAATTTTCTGCATTCAAAAAAAAGGATAAAGTTTCACACATAGTTCATTATTTTTGATGCATCAAATATTATAGCGAGTATACTATACCAGAAAACATAATGTAGTGACATAGAAAATTCTGAATTATTTTGATTGGAGACCATAATTTTTGTTCTTATATTAAAGTGCTATTCCACTTGTCATTTATATAAATAGCTCTATAGCTTGTGGCGTAGAAACAAATACACCTCATAAAAAAAAGAAAGGGATACCTGTGTCAGTTACATTTTAAAGTTATACACTGTTTTAAGGCTATGTATTTATTATTTAGAAAATATGACTTACATGAATATCTTCTGATGGACATAGTATTGACAAAATATACACAATATTACTTTAACAGACTGCCATGCAACAAATACATTGTAATGAAGAAATTGAATATATATGACCTAATCTAATCTTGACATTTACATCAAAAATTTACAACATAACCAATACTTAAAATGTTTTTTCTTATATTTGGCAGTAATTTCATTTTTTTACAATTTAAATGTGGGCTTAATGAAACTTAGATTTTTCCCTAGTCTGTGACAACCTGAGGTACTAAACATTTTTCTCTTATTTCACTGTCTTCAAAGGTAATTTTTTTGTTTCTTTTAGGATCTATCCAAGAATTGTGTATTACAGCATTATTAGGCAGAGGATCAGCTTCCACTATGGAAACAACTCGCTTTTTCATTTTACTTTTCAAGACCTTCTGAAATTTTTGTCTGGTAAATGCATATAATAAAGGGTGAAATATAGTTGTTCCATAAGCCATGACTAGAAAACACAACCTTAATTTTACTAAAAGGTCACTTGGGCCTAAACATAAAATGGTAGTATTTAAAACAGAAATGGGTGTCCAGCAGAGAAGAAATGTAGAAATAATCAATAAAGACATCCTGAAGACTCTTTTTTGCCTTTCCCGTCGCTCACGGTGTCGTTTCACGGCTCGCCGGAGGGCGATTATTACAGAGACTGAAGTTCTTACACCAAAGACCACATTTCTCCCACCACTGCTTTGTGACATGTCTGTAGTCTCATGCTGTGTGGTTAGAGAAATTGTCTTTTTCTTTCTTGTTTTCTTCTTCTGCCCTGTTGAAAATCTTGTGCCGATTCGAATGTTAAGAGCCTGAAGGATTTTGGTGTATGTGATTAACATTACTATGACAGTGAAAAAGAATATTGGGATCTGTACTAGCAGGTGGTAATACATTCCCAGTTCGGTGTAGTATTCATTTGTACTGACACACAAAAGTGTCTTGTTTTCCCACGTATTTCCACTTTGAAGACTGAAAAAATTTACCTCAATAAAGGGGATCAGGAAAGAGAAAAACGAAAAGATCCAAATGGATATCATTAGCATTACAGCTCTGCCCATTGTCAGAATTCGGTTTGCAGGTTTTACAGAGATGTCATATCTGTCCAAAGTGATAGCAAAAACGTTGATTGCTGTTGAGACACTTGCAAAAGATACACAGGCCTCATGGAAACAGCAGATGAGAGCAGTGTTACTCTCCAGTGAAAGCAGAAGGATAACTATAGTTAGAGGAATACATCCCACACAAATTATTACATCAAGTACATGAAGATTCATTGTAATAATGTTACTGACAGAGTTGATTAAGTTGGATTTCATGCAGTAAAGTACCAATACGGTAAGGTTGCTGCCAAGTCCCAACACAATTTCTAACATAAGAAATCCGGTGAGAGACACTTGAAAGCTTAATGGATATGATAGTGGTTGGTACATATTGGTGTTGATGTCATCAATGTCATCTCGCACTGTAATGTTAGATTCAGACTGCATGTTGATTTCCAGAATGGGAGAAAAACACATTCTTTTGGAGCAGTTGGTGTTTTTCCTAGAAAGTGAAATAGAATAAACTCTTTGATATTTGGCAATTTAAATGACGTATAAAACATGTGTTCCTTGTTTTTTAAAAAAAAGTTTTTTTATTGTGTACTTGGCTTAATTTTTAAGTTTCTAAACTATTAATGGCAAAGGCAGAATTAGGAGACATCGAGGTTGCATTGTTTTGATGTAACAGGGAATTGGATTTTCCCTTTAACTCCTACATAGTTGAAAATAACTCAAGATCCCCAAAGATTTTCCTCATTTGGGTTTTTCAGGCTTTTTGAGATATGGTATCTTTTTGTACAATAAAACTACTCAGTATGCAAAACTAATTTTAGCCTGGTGTTTTAATATTTCATTTTAAAGTGTTGTGAGTAGGTGGGTAATAAATGCTATTTTAATATGTTCTAGCATAATTAGTGTAGGTGTAATTATTCTCATGAGATTTCAAATGAACAGGACAAAAGTTCATTTAAAATGATAAATGGCACAGAGCCCTAGTTGTTTAAAATCATTTTGTCCATGTTCTTGGTTGAAACTCTTATTCAGGAGTCTACAGTGTGCTTGGGGATATTTGGAACTCTCTCCCCTAGAAAGTAGGCAAATGATAAATATTACATATTTTGTAGTGCAAATGCTCATCAAACTTCATAATGGACAAACTTATGTAATAAAAATTGGATCAGAAAGGACATTATGTTAAAGTAGAACACCACAAAACTTGGTAAATGAGTACTAATCACTCCAGTGAATGATTTATTTTGTGACCACACCCTCTCATTTATTGTGGAAGAAAGAAATTGAAATTTAATATCATGTTAAGTAATAATCATTTTTGGAGTGGTTTAAAAGGCCATATCATTTGATTTTATATGTTTAAACAGGATTTTTAAAGTAAAACATGAAATTTTGGAAAAGGAGTATCTGAAAGCCCATTTTCTGAGGAATCTTTTTTAAAGTTATACATTCCATGTGAAACCTTTTGTAAATAAATCACCCGGTGTGTATAATTTTGAGGAAAACAACAATTAAAAACAATTAAAAAATAAGCTCTTTTGCCAATTCATATAAATCTATATTTTAATATATAGAGGGTTAGAATAATTTATAAAAATAATGTCTGACTTTCTGGGCTAACAGGTCAGTAATAATTATATTCAGTTAACATAAAATCATACAACCAACTATATTTCACATTTCAAGTACAGCGTTTTGACTACAAAATCATAATCAAACATAAATTATAAAGACTAATAATTTCCAAGATTCATGTTAACCTTTCACTTGGTATAATCTTCGATAGCTTTTAGAATACAATTTTATTTATGCATATTATTTTAGGGGCGATATTTCAGAAACACAGATGATAACATTATTAATTCCTTTGAGCTTGGTATATAGTATTACTAAAGGCATATACTCAAATGAAAGTCTTAGCTAACAGTGAAATCATATGAAAATGGAAAATTTTAAGTGTGCCAGATTTTCAGAACTGACAGATTAAACATCAGGTCTTTGTCATCAGATTTATAATTAGATGAAGCAGAAATGCCAAGTTAGAGGGTAACTAAGTAAAACGTGTCTCCTCTAGAGCAAGATTGTTTTCTTTTGTAAATGTTAAACAGTGTGGTACGGTGCATGCATCTTCTGACCTACCTGTTTGCTGCTGCCTTATTGGCCTTTTGGCTCACTATAGCAGGTTTTCACAAATTGATTCATGATGTCATTGACAGATTTTGACATGAATTTTTACCTGACAACAGTGAAGTAGCTGTGTTTTATTTCATGTCTTGTAGAAATTCTTTCATTTTCTCTCCAATACTTCAAACTGCATGAATTGTGAGATTTAGTTGGCTGATGGATTTCTAAAGACCAGTACAAAATATTTGTGTTTGTTTTGCCTTAAAAAGTCACGACCAAGAGAAACTTCCTCAAATTATAGGAATTGTGTTTCCCTTTGAGGGAATATATGATAGTGTCTCTTTATTTTCCAGAACATGTGAAAACAAAAAAGGAGACATACGGTTTCTAGCTTCTAAAATGTATTTCGACATCCTTCTGTTACAAATGTAAATCTGTATCTATAGCAGTCCTCATTAGTTTGAAATGATTTCTTGATCACATAACTTGCTTTGTATTATAAATCCAGTCCATGTTCTTTTGATAAAAACCATCTGCTATTTAATTTGATTTGTTTTCATTAGAAGAGGATACATAGTCCTAAAACTCAGATGAAAAAATCCTTTAGTAATATCAAGTGCTATGAATATCTGAATATTTAGTGCAGAAAATACATGATAAAGCTTTATTTAGCTTGCTGCTAATATATGGCATTCTCTTTTTGGCATTCCATGCCTCATTGTTTCTTCAGGAAACAGCTCCACAATCCCGGTATGTTAAAGTATAAACTCCCCTTTTAAAAATGCTCACCATTTTGTTCTCAGGCTTTCGCAGTTAAATTGTTTTTCTTTTTGTGTCTATTTTATATAGCATCTTCTTAGGATGATTGCTGTCCATGTGTTATATCCCAGCAGTAATGTGGACGTGTATTTTCTGGTTTTAACTCCTTAATGTCTTAAATTCATGTGTCAGAAGAATATCCTGCAGTTTTTGGTTCAGGCAGCTATAGAGATGTTTGATCAGATGCATTCTTCATATTGTCACTTGTAAATACTGAATTAGCTGCTGTGGGCCCTTGTGAAAAAGAAAAAAAAATGGTTAAGAAATAGGGTTCCTAATAATTTGCAATTAACACAAGTTACTTTAGTTTTGTTGACTTCGACACCGTACACAGTAATTTGTTATCAAAGTAAGCAAACTGTATTAGTAGAGCCACCACCCATACATAAATTTAAGGGATTCTTTAAATATTTTCTTTTCCTAACAGATTTTGCAAACGTTATGTTATTTAGTAATAGAGGTAGCATTATAAATATAACCGTGAAGGAGAGGCTGCAGTTTAAAAGTAATTTCTGCTCTCAGTTTAGAGCTAGCCTATGTTTTCAGAGATTATGATCAATTAGCATATACTACACATACTCTCATTCTCTCTTGCCTTTACAATAAATTTAACACTGTTTCCTACTGGGAAATATTGTAGCTTGCTTAATTATTAGCACATGGTTTGAGTATCAACTGATTAAAACATATCCCATGATAAGATGCTTATAAATTTCTACTGATGGGTTGTTCATGTAGTTGAAATGCAAAAGGTAATGCAAAATGTAACTGCAAATTAAATAATTTTCAGTGAACATGCCCGATAATGAACTTAACCTAAAACTGAGTAATAAATAATAGCTAAATAGTAAACCTGGTCATTTTAAGAAATAAAAGCATTTTTTGAGCACTTGAGAAAAACTATCCTGATGACATTAAGAATATTCAGTAGGTCTGAAGTGACTTAAAAGGTGATGTTTTCCTAGTGAATCAACAAAGAAAATTTTTGGTATTTAACATTGCATCCTAAAAAAATTACATTTAAAATGTTATGTCTTAAAAGAAGTCGATCTAAACAATACATGTTTAGCAATAAATAGAATTAAGCAAATAAACTGTTAAAATTTAGGTTGAAATTTTTCAAAGTAATTTTACCCCACTATGCCAGTTCAAAAGCAGCTTATACTGTTAATAAGGGAACACATCTTACCTCCGCTAAAGATTTGATACATTCCTGATGTAGTTGAAGCGTTTCCAGTTTTGATTGATTCATTTTGTTCACTTGTTAGCAGAGGACTGGGGGAAGAGGGTCATAAACATCTCTTCAGAAAAGACCTTAATGAAAATATGTGTCTGTACTGTGCCATTGTCTCAGCGGTCCTGCTAATGTATGGGACGTGTGGTGCTGCCGAGAGGCTGCTGCAGTCTCTCACTCTTCCTACTGTGGAATCAATAAGCGTCTGAAAAACGTAATGAAGTAATTGAACATACTGAAGGCTTCTTGTCTCCAGAGACAACATTTAGATTCAGTCTCTAAAAAGGAATGGCACTGCTTTTCAGAGGAAAGCCAGTTCTGAGCAGCTTTTGCAGAATGACAGCCTACCTTGTCGCTTCTCTCCACTGCAGAGAGATGCAGTGCGTTCACTAATTTTGATTGGTCAGTTGTATTGGGCTTAAACCGTGCTTCATATGTATAACAGGGATTCCCCCCCTTCACTGTTTTATATAAGAATGCTTTTTTAAAAGGCTATATTTATAAGTTGTTGTATGCTGCTCTTAAATAGAATATGAGTAAATTAGTCTTTTAAAAATGTGTATTCTATTCTGGTTTGTTGTTCACTTATGCCAAACATTAAAAAATACAGGGGGGTGGAGGGGGTAAGAGAGAATTGCATGGTAAAAAGTGTATATTCTTTCTGAAGCCTAGATGATTGCACTCGGGAATATTTTCGTCATCTATATGTTTTTGGTTGAGATTCTTTGTTCTACAAATAGAAAGCCACTGCATCTTTACTGTGAACCACATTGAATTTCAACTAGTTTGTTTGTATTCAAGTCATCTTTTCTGTGTATTTCAAATTGTTGTGAGCATCTCAAGGTGTTAAACCTTGTTACGACTGCAGTATTCATTCAGGTGTTCATTCATTCCATTCATTCATTCAGAATATTAATGAGATTGCTCCAAGGTGGTTCTACTCAAAAATGTTTTTTTTTTTTTAAATGCTATTACTGTTAGCATAATCTCAATGTATAAAGATTTAATCATGTTCTTTCCTTTCAGATTACTCCTCTGTCTTCACCTTTGGTAACCCTTTTATTTAGTAGATATATAATGATCAACTGCCATAATGTTTTATTTCACGTGGCTATTTCTATTTTTGACCTGGGCAGTTATAATGGATTGCTGTGCCCTAAATAGTATATGTAGCTGTGTGTGAAAGTTATCGGGTAAACAAGGCAGTAAAGGAAAAAGGAAACTAGTAGTTATGTGTCTTCACAAGTTATAAGGCTAAACCATTTTAAGGTAGATTGTCAAAAGAATAAAAACAAGTAGAAGTAATTAAAGTATGACTTTAAGATTAAATTTCTATTAACTTTGTTTACCTACACTCAGTATTGAGGAAAGTGCTTTTTTAGGTTTGAATATATAAAGTGGCTGGATTCTGTGTTCACAAAATAGAAGACCTTGCAAATGACTGAATTATTAGCATATTGATCATCACCTATTTCCATTATTTTAGGAATATCAGAATTCATTTTTAAAAATGTATGCTAAATTTTTAATTTGTAACTGGAATTGTTCTTTTATAATTTAAAAAAGCAGTATACATTTTTGTAATCTTGAAGTGTTTAAGCTTCACAGGGGGCTGGCTGAGTAGTATGTGAGTTTTGAATTGCATTTGTATAGAAGTTGAGAGTAATGTGGAAAATTTTGATGTGAATTCCTAAAATTTTATGCACGGCCTTGGTAATGCTAAATATTAAAATGTTGTTATGCTACTTTTCATGCATTTTGAAGGTTGCAGAACAGGATGTTGTTAGAATGCCAACCATGTTGAAAGATAGCATGCAAGTACAGGGACACACCGTGTTATTTTAAGCTTCAGACTAAAACCAGAGCTTCAAACTAAAATTGGAGGAAAGATATTAGCATCATTTGAAACTTGTATTGGGGACAAGAAATCATTAATGTAGTGAAATGCACAGAGTGCTTTTCTGCCAAAGAGTTCAAGTATACTTATGTTGATCATCAAAATGCCCCTATGAAGTAGAGGCAACCAAGACTCAAAGAAGTTTAAGGACTTGAAAAAGTCTAGGTAAGTTAGTAGCAGAGCCAGTGTTGGACCTCTGTGACTTCCTCCCCCTTCCCCCATCTCCCCATAGTTGGCCCCCTTTCTGGAAAATTCTGAAGATACTTGGGACTTAAAATTGGATGATTTGGGTTCAGTCACCGCTTATTAGTTATATGACTTTTGGCAAGTCAAGCATTCTTTGGGACACAATATAGCTTTGATTCTTTTTTCTGTGTTTTCTTTAGCTCTCTGTAATACAGTATTCCCAAGTTAGACTCTTTTGAAAAAAAACAAATTCTATCTCTGTAAGAAATAATGGCAGCAAAAAAGCTCAGATTTGGACATTGCACTTTATTCCCCGTGCAAGTAAGTGACTTGTGATTAAGGATACACAAAATACCACAAACAACAATTATTTTTATTGCACACAACATTTAGTATCATTTTCCTTTTAAAAATCACAGATTGGTTTAGTGATTTATTAGCAGGATAATCCTAACTACATTTGTTTTGTTTTTAACACAGATGAAAATATCTAAAATACATGATTCAGAATTAGATTATACTATTTTCACGAAAAAATTAGTCTCAAATTATGTCAGAATTACAAAGATTTTTATTTCCATAGTAACAAATTTTTACACTTTTGCATTTAATATATTTCGTATTTATAGAAGATACTAATTTTAAACAGTTGGTGACTTAAGACCAGATATTTTGTTATAAAATAATTTTATAGATTAATTATTAATTAGCTAATTGATGACCTAGAAAAACAGTTTTACCTTACAAATGATACCTAAGTTATAGATATGAATCTAAGCCCCAAATATCTCCGTTAAAATCCTTTCACTAAGTTCTGGGGTTTTTTGTTATAAATATTTTGATTGCATAAGAATTTCAATTCCTAACATTTTTGATATGAAAGTCTTTGATTTTTAATTGCATACATCTGTTGCCTTAAGTTTGAACAGCCGTGAATGTGAGAGAGTGATTTATTGTTCACATTTACATTGCACTGTTCATATCAGGTCATTTTTATCCAGCTTGTGTCTACTTCTGATGCTACTTCTTAGATGATTCTGAGTTTGTAAATAAAAAAAAAATTCAACTTTGTGAAATATTATAATTAGTGACAACTGAAAAGTGCTTTGAAACTGTTTGTAAAATATATATGCAAAAGCAGTTCCTAACTGCTGAAAAATGCACTTTTTAAATTGTATGGCTTCAAGGGTGCTTTTTCAATGAATACTTAATATAGCTAACTCTCAACTCTCTCTGATACTAAAGCCCAATGAAGAAAGGATTATTTTGGTTGAAAGGCAATTCAGAAATTTCATTTGGCTTCTCAACTTTAAATTTCTTTCACAGCAAATGTTTTACCAGAAAAATAGAAATGGACCATCTGCTGAAACCTTCATCAAATGGGGAGTAGCCAAGGTAGCAGAGAGTCAATAATCTTGATGATTCATTATTGGTATGAGAATAATTGAAAACTGATTATAATTAGATAAAGTACATGCATAAGAACCATATTCTTTTAACAGAAAAACTCCACAAAATGTTCCTCCCAGCCTTTCTACTTAACCTAAGTTGGACATTTAAAATTTTTCATTTTCATTTTTTACACTATGTATTTGTAAGTCAGTTGTCAGCATCACATATATTATAAAAATAAATACATGGCTTTCCCTTCCATTTTCTCATCCAAATCTAGATTTTGGACTCTGTGACTATTACTACTTCTTAATTTCTGTTTGTTGTCCTAATGTTGGCATGTTGTTTTGGGGGCCTTGTCCCCTTGGGCCTCTGCTCCAAGTTTTTTGGGTTTCTATTTTCACTGACTTATCTTCTTCTTTACATTCTTAAATATTATGGATGCTTTTTGTTGATATTTTTCTCTTACACTTATGTCAAAGAATTATACAGTCATGTTTGTGCCTTTTTTTCATTGGCTTCTCTTCTTGCTTTTCTGCTACTTCATTTTCTTTCTGTAATTCTCCTTTGTAGTTTATTATGCAAAATCACATTCATTTCTGTATCCTGAAACCAAGTCAGTTGATGAACTAGATAATATATTCTGATATTAGATTTGATAGGAATGTATTGGGAGAAGTACTCTGCCAGGAGCACTGAGCATTCCTAAATGTCCTGGGGTCTGCTGGGTATTGCTGGGTATACCAAGATTACAAAAACCTGAGTGTTCTTTGTCTGGACCAGTTCTCAGGGTTGTGTTTGAAGCTAGCAATCTTGAGCTATGCAGTAAGGACTCCTTACTTGTTATAAAAATGGTCAATTTTAAAGCTCAGTGTCATTTGGCTATAATGCAAATCCACTGTATATAGAGTATTCATCTAGGCCCCTCTGCCAAAGGAACTTGGGTGGGAAGGTGAACTGTCCTCTTCTTGCTGTGTCATGGGTGATAAGGCCCTTTCCTGGTGACCAAGGCATCTTAGGTCTTCTGGCAGCATCCATGACAAAAACAGACTAGCTTCATAACTTGCTAGTAGAGTAAAATCGTAGACCCATCGTGATTTTTGACAGTTTTAAAATAAAGACGTGATGTTGACAGAAACATAGCTTCCTGCAAGAGAAAAGACAAGTGCCCTTGTGGGCCAGTTTAGTAGCAAATGCTCTTGTTGAAGTGGGAAGCTAGTAGATCCCCTGCTGACTTACCTGTTGATGAATATTTAGAGGCTAAGCAGTGAGACCTAGAACAGAGCTGCCTGAATGATGCTTTGGTTGATGCTTACTCTCTAGGCTAGAGAAGGAAAGAATGTTATTACGTCAATAAGGCAGTAAGCCTCTGGGCCAAAAGGTGTCAGCAATGGGTATGAGTAGACTGAATACATTATAACTTTCTTTTTTGAAGTCAAGTAGGCAGTTTGAACATATACGTAACTCTTGCTTATTGGTGCAGAGCCCTTCTTTTTACCCTCTGATTCATCTCTTTCCCTTTAATCTCAGCTGCTTAGGGTAAAGCCTAGTATGGTAGGGAAACATCAAGGATGGGGGTGGGGGGAATTCAAACTTTTACAGCTCTGTTGGATAGGGGGCCCAAGCACCAGCCTACCTGGTCCTATGGGGAGAAAGCACTGGAGGTGGCAAGGGAGGCTGAAGGCTCTGTGGGCTGCACGGTGGAGCTGTGGCAGTGTGCACAGGGCAAACTAAGGATGCCCAGGCTCTTGCAGGAGCTGGGAGGCACGGGGGAGGAAGTTGCACTGACCCCAGGGTGAGGAGCCAAGCAGAAGAAAAGCCTCGCACCACTTCAGTCCTCCTGCGCAGGCTAGCCTCCCCCACTTCCCCACTATGATGTACTCCCCGTGCTCCCGGTCAGAAAATAATGTCTTCTCCTGGCAGCTGTGGCTATAGTCCCTTTTATGTATGTGTTAAATTCCTTGGTCTGTGTTCCCGCAGGGGGGAAAACAGTCAAATTCAAGAAAAGCTAGAGTGTGGGTGGAGTCTGGGGGCCTGTTCAATATACTGTTGTTCTGGCTTCCTCTGCCAAATGTATATTTGGTATTGCCATTTTTACTTCTACGTGCTTACACTGTGAATGCTTATGAGTTCACAGGAGATTCTCCCTTCGTGGGATGCTGCATGTCCCCTTCCTGAGTGATCCAGCACAAACAATGGATTATCCCTAGAGGAGAGAAAAGAAAATCACAGCTTTAGTTAAAGACACAGGGCTGCTAAGGTACTCAGGCCATTTCTTAGTACAGCAGTGCCACCTGCCTGACCCAGCTTCCAAGTGCATCTCTTTTGAAGAGGCCTGCTGTTCAGGTCTTGGGAAAACTACGCACCTGGCCCATAGACTCCTTGCAAACTCTCCAGCATGATATTGCTGTTTTGTGGGTAGCTTGACTCAGACTTGACAGTTAACAAGAAAAGGACCCAAGAAATTGCACTGATCAAGTGCAGATGGTTTATTTAGCGATGCAGTGGGCCTGGCCTTAGTGACATCTTGGTGTCCCAAAAGTGACCCCTTTTGGGAGAAACTGTATCTCTATCCTGAAATAGTATCTCTCACTTCTTGAAGCAAAGGCCCTAGCTCAGTGGAGCCCTTGATTTATAGAAGTTCCTGTAAATACCTTGGCCTGGTTCACTTAGGGTTCAGCCCAGATATATACTGGTGGTATCCAGTTTGCTGCTGCAGCTTTTCAGCCAGGGCCAGCGACAGAAACTGAGAGTGAATGTCATCGCTTGACTCTGTTGTCATAGCTCTGACCAGTACACCCCTTGAAGAGCATTGTGGGTGTTCTTATGGACCCCGGGACTTCTCGAGCTGTGGCCAATAGCCCAGCCTTCAGGTGTGCCACTTGGAAGATCTGCAGATCAAAAACATCTCTCTTATAAACATTCATTATAGCAGCAATGTCCACAATAGCCAAACTATGGAAAGAACCTAGATGTCCATCAACAGATGAATGGATCAAGAAGATGTGGTATATATACACAATGGAATACTATGCAGCCATCAAAAGAAATGAAATCTTGCCATTTGCGACAACATGGATGGAACTAGAGCGTATTAGGCTTAGCGAAATAAGTCAAGCAGAGAAAGACAACTATCATATGATCTCCCTGATATGAGGAAGTGGTGATGCAACATGGGGGCTTAAGTGGGTAGGAGAAGAATAAATGAAACAAAATGGGATTGGGAGGGAGACAAACCATAAGTGACTCTTAATCTCACAAAACAAACAGGGTTGCTGGGGGGAGGGGGTTTGGGAAAAGGAGGGTGGGATTATGGACATTGGGGAGGGTATGTGCTTTGGTGAGTGCTGTGAAGTGTGTAATCCTGGTGATTCACAGACCTGTACCCCTGGGGATAAAAATATATGTTTATAAAAAATTAAAAATTAAAAATTAAAAAAAAACACCAAAAACATCTCTCTTTGGGTCTGCAAACTATGTAAACAGATTGTGGTTGTCAGTCAGTTTGGCTTACTCAAGCCCAGTTTGCTGCCACTTCTACCCAGATCCATTATTGTTTTGGATATAGCAACAGAGCTGTCATAGGGACCAGGCAACCGCTGTGTCCTGGGTTTTGGGAAAGGGGATTCCTCAATGTCCCTTCCCTACTTCCATTTGTAGGACTAATTCTTTTTCCTCCCTTAGATGTATAGGTTTTGTTTTGTTCTGTTCTATTTGCTGTTTACTTACCCTAGCTCTGATGGATTTTCAACAATGTCCAGAGAGTGGTAGGATTTGTTGCACTTCGTTCAGTGGTTTCAGGCCTTTTTTTCCCTCTTGTATTAGAGATGGTAGAAAGGAGCCAGACTGGACTTTATGCCTTGCCCTTAATGGCTGCTACTGTCACCACTCCCATGCCAGGAGGGGTGCCTTGCGGTGCCTTTTACTCTGCACCTAATCTTTGTGTGTGTGTGTGTGTGCATACCTGTTGAGGTTTTTGAAGAAGCATTGGGTGCATACACCTTCTCTTTTTTGTTTGTGGCCTCCATAGGTTCTGTATCTCTTGCTGGCACACCTTTAGCCTCTAGCAATTCATTAACAGCTGTAAGGGATTACTTTGACTGGTATCCACTGTTGTTTTCCGAAGGGTGCTCATGTCCTAAATGTTCTTCAAGGCACCTGGTTTTTCTTTAGAGTTTGAGTTGGTTGGTTGCCCTATAACCTCAGCTGTCCTGGCAGCTATTTACCATGATATTAGATTAATGTCATGACCCACTTGGTTGTGGTAGAATACCCGATAAGATATTGCACGATTTGGGACACCTGCGTGGCTCAGTGGGTTAAGCCTCTGTCTTTGGCTCAGGTCATGATCCGAGGGTCTTGGGATCAAGCCCCACATTGGGCTTTCTGCTAAGCAGGGAGCCTGCTTCCCGCTCTCTCTCTGCCTGCCTCTCTGCCTACTTGTGATCTCTCTCTGTGTCAAATAAATAAACAAAAATCTTAAAAAAAAAAAAAAGATATTGCACGATTTTATTTGCAAATATTTTTTTTTTTTTTTTTTTAAAGATTTTATTTATTTATTTGACAGAGAGAAATTACAAGTACACTGAGAGGCAGGCAGAGAGAGAGAGAGAAGGAAGCAGGCTCCCTGCTGAGCAGAGAGCCCGATGTGGGACTCGATCCCAGGACCCTGAGATCATGACCTGAGCCGAAGGCAGCGGCTTAACCCACTGAGCCACCCAGGCGCCCTATTTGCAAATATTTTGATGAAGTCTTTTGTCTGTATATTCATAAGAAATCTTGATTGGCCATTTTCTTTTATTGTAATGTTTTTGTCTGGTTTTAGAATCAGGACAGTGTTGGATTTGTAGAGTGAATTGAAAATGTTTTTTCTTTTTTTAGTTAAAAAAAAAAACTGTAAAAAAAAAAAAAAAACCTATGTAAGATCAAAACCAAGCCTTCATTACACATCTTGCAAATTCAAAAGATAAGATATATGAGCCCAGGAGGTTTTATATTATTTAAACCTTTTAGTTATAAATTGAAATAATTTAATGGATGATGGATTCAGATTTTCTATTTTCTTGTGTCTGTTTTGATGATAAGTATAGTGTGAATTTTTGTTTATATCATTTAATTTGCCTAATTTATTAGCATCCATTTGTTTTTAACAGCTTCTCACTATATTTTAGTTATCTGTAGGATTGGCACTGTATCTCCCTTTCATTACTGATAGTGGATATTTGTATCTTCCTTTTTCTCAGTTTGCCTAGAGTCATACTAATTTTACTGATCTTTTCAAATAACCAGCATTTGGTTTCACTGTTCTTAGTGAACAATGTTCTTATTATTATTTCTATTTTATTGATTTCTGCTCTTACCTTTAGTATTTCCTTCCATCTGCTACATTAGTGAAAGTACCTTTAATAGACTTTAATCTCTTTTTATCGACTATATGCTCAGTACAATGTTTTACTGACATCTCACAGATCTGATTATGTATATCACTCATTTTAGTATGTTAATTTCCCTTGTATTTCTTTGCTGACACCTGTGTTATTTAAAAATTTTTCAATTTCCAAGTATTGGGTAATTTTCTAATTTTTTGTTATTTACTTCACATTTAATTCCATTAAGAGAAAATAATTGGCAAAATTACAGTATTAAAAAATGCATTTAAGTTTGTTTAATGGCCCAAAGTAGTCTGTCTTGGTGAATGTTCCATGTTTGAAAATAATGTGTTTTCTCCCATTGTTGAGCATAGTGTTTCTTAAATGTTAAATAGGTCAAGTTGATTGATAACATTGGTCCCATATTCTCTAGCCTTCATGATTTTATTTTTGTTTGTTTTACTAGCTTTATACTGAGTAACATTTAACTGAAAGAGGAGTTGTAAAATTTCCATCTATAATTCTGGACTGGTCTATTTCTCCTTGTTCTTTTTCCAGTTTTTACATCATGTATTTTTACTGGGTATATGCACATTAAAGAGTATAATGAAATGTATGTCTTTAACCATAATATTAATTCTTGTTCTGACATCTGCCTTGTCTGATTTCAGTGTAGCTAGTTTGTTTTGTGGTTTACATCGTATACATATTTTCTCAGTCTTTTTACTCTTCTGCATCTTTGTTTTAAAGGTATGTTTATTGCAGATTGTAATAATTTGTTTTGGCTTTTTTTTTTTTTCTATTTTGATTTCTGTCTTTTAACTGGAGTACAGAGCATTTACAGTCAACATAATTTTCCATATCATTAGATTTAAGCCCTCCACTTGACATTTGTTTTGTTTGCTCTATGTGTTATTTTCTCATTTTTTTCTTCCTTTTCTCACCTTTTTTTTTTTTTAAATTTTTTATTTTTTATAAACATATATTTTTTATATACATATATTTTTATCCCCAGGTCTGTGAATCACCAGGTTTACACACTTCACAGCACTCACCAAATCACATACCCTCCCCAATGTCCATAATCCCACCCCCTTCTCCCCAACCCCCTCCCCCCGGCAACCCTCAGTTTGTTTTGTGAGATTAAGAGTCATTTATGGTTTGTCTCCCTCCCAATCCCATCTTGTTTCATTTATTCTTCTACCCACTTAAGCCTCCATGTTGTATCACCACTTCCTCATATCAGGGAGATCATATGATAGTTGTCTTTCTCTGCTTGACTTATTTCGCTAAGCATGATACGCTCTAGTTCCATCCATGTTGTTGCAAATGGCAAGATTTCATTTCTTTTGATGGCTGCATAGTATTCCATTGTGTATATATACCACATCTTCTTGATCCATTCATCTGTTGATGGACATCTAGGTTCTTTCCATAGTTTGGCTATTGTGGACATTGCTGCTATAAACATTCGGGTGCACGTGCCCCTTTGGATCACTACGTTTGTATCTTTAGGGTAAATACCCAGTAGTGCAATTGCTGGGTCATAGGGCAGTTCTATTTTCAACATTTTGAGGAACCTCCATGCTGTTTTCCAGAGTGGCTGCACCAGCTTGCATTCCCACCAACAGTGTAGGAGGGTTCCCCTTTCTCCGCATCCTCGCCAGCATCTGTCATTTCCTGACTTGTTGATTTTAGCCATTCTGACTGGTGTGAGGTGATATCTCATTGTGGTATTGATTTGTATTTCCCTGATGCCGAGTGATATGGAGCACTTTTTCATGTGTCTGTTAGCTATCTGGATGTCTTCTTTGCAGAAATGTCTGTTCATGTCCTCTGCCCATTTCTTGATTGGATTATTTGTTCTTTGGGTGTTGAGTTTGCTAAGTTCTTTATAGATTTTGGACACTAGTCTTTTATCTGATATGTTGTTTGCAAATATCTTCTCCCATTCTGTCAGTTGTCTTTTGGTTTTGTTAACTGTTTCCTTTGCTGTGCAAAAGCTTTTGATCTTGATAAAATCCCAATAGTTCGTTTTTGCCCTTGCTTCCCTTGCCTTTGGCAATGTTCCTAGGAAGATGTTGCTGTGGTTGAGGTCATATAATAATTTTTGATTGAATATTGACCATTGTGTTTGAACACTGTAAATGCATTTTGTTGTCTTCCTTTAAAGAATGTTGCACTTTGTTCTGTCAGGTAATCAAGTTACTTGTGGATCAACTTGATCCTTTTAAGGTTTGTTTTTAAGCTAAATGGGGTAAGCTTCAGAGGAAACTACTGTAAGACTAGCTTAGCTCTACCATTAAGGCATGATCCTTCAAAGATATATACTGAATGCCCCTGTGTTCAATGGCATCTCTTCATTTCGTTCTTCAAGCTAGAATATGTTGTAGTGCTCTCGTTGTGAACTCTGAGAATTGATCAGTTTGCAGGCTTTCTGGTTGTTCTTTGCCTGGCCTTTTTGAGTCTCACTGTATGTTTTCATAGCAATTTTTTTTTTTTTTTTGAAGATTCGAGAAATCCTAAAAACTAATTTCTGGAACTGTTTCTCTGCTTAGCTTGCCTTTTTTTTTTTTTTTTTTTTTTTTAAATTTTTTTGACCTGCTTCCCCTTCCATTTACCTCAGCCTTCCTTAATTCAGATTTGTCCCTTGAACTCATCTATAGACCATTAGTTATGCCTTGCTGGGGTTTCCTTTTATGTTGTAGGAGAATGTGTATTTAGGCAGAAAGACTCAATAATTCTAGAGCTCACTTCATTTGTTTCCTAGGAATCACAGCCTTGCTCTCCTTTTGTCCAGGATCTGAAAACAGTAGCATAAAGTTAGTCCAGTTTTCCAGTTGCTAGGGTAAGTCCTATACCAATTACTCTATTAGGTTGGAAGCAGAAATTCCAAATTTGTTTTAAAAACTAATTATCCTATAATTTCTTTTAGTAACTAATTATGAACCTTCTTGGGGGATTCTCTTTACTGCTGTCTTTAAGTGATTAAACTCTTTGTTTTACTTTTTATGCCTTTTTACGTTATAGTCTAATAATAGGCTGGTGGTATTTTGTGTCCTGTAATTTAGAGTCTTTGCATTTAAAATATTCAGCCTGGACAGTTTTCTTTCATAAGTGCCTCTGTTACTTTTTTTTTCCTCCCGTTAGAGAAAAAAGATAACAGTGCTGGAGAAAAGATCACATAGTTATGCAGATTAAGGGCTTTACAAATTTATGTCTTCTGTCATTTCTCCTTCTTCCACGGGTGCTATATTGACTAGGGGTTGGGAAACTTTTTCTGTAAGGGGCCAGAGAGTAATATTTCAGGCTTTGCATGCCACATACAATCTGTATTGCATATAATTCTTTGTTTTCTTTTCTTACTCTTCAAAAATGTAAAAACTAGTCTTAGCTTTAATGCTTGGTCTAAAGGTCTTACTTTGGTCACCTGTAACATAGATCACTACAACTTTGTTCAAGCCACCTTCCTTTCTCTCTAATTTATACCAGAAACCCTTACTTTTTACTTCATTGATAAAATAGAAGTTTGAATTTTGTCAACTTCTTGCTTCCTGTGCATCCCATCTTAAAGCCTGTTTAGATCTTTGGTTATTTATCTGTCTTTTATTGTGTCATGAGAAGACAATTACATATCCTTACCTTTAAGCCTAAATGTACTCTGTGGATTCCTGCTTTAGCCCTTTTCAATGTTCATTTACAACTTAAGTTCCATTTTGCTATCATATGGATTAACTTCCTTTATTCTTCCAACTATACTGTATCAGTGTGTGCTTATTTGCTTCTGCCATTTAAAATTTTGCATTTATGACCTCTCAAAATGTTGATTTTAAAGGGTAAAAAAATCCAAACTACCACAGTGGTTTATCTTAAGTACTTTCAGTTGAATTCAAATTGGAAATGGAAGAAAATTCCTTTTAAGCTGTAATAAAAATATATAGGTAGAAGATATTTTTGTGATACATACTTATGAGTTAGTTGATCTTGGCCATGTTTTCCTTCATTTTCCCTCAATGAGAATGTAATAAGACTAATGAATTAAAACATTTCAAGCAAAGACGTTCTTTGTTGGAAGGGATATAGTTCTCTAAAAGGCAAAACGTCAAGTACAGAAGTGTGTGTGTGTGTGTGTGTGCGCGCGCGCGCACGCGCGTGGGGGGGGTTGTTGTTGTTGTTTTTAATTCAGGAATCGGACTAAATCTAGGCACATTGTGTCACAGGCATCACCTCACAAATCTGCCAACGCATGTCCTTTCTGAGCTTCAACACAGCTGCTGTCCCAACCAGTCTCTCTTCTTTCCTCTCCTTGACAGTGATTTGCATTAGTGTTTGGTTAATGATGGGGAAGGAAAAAATACAAAAGAATCCCTTCCTCATATTTCTTATGATATTATGGATTTTGAAAACAAACAGTAATATAAGTCAAGTAGCAGTGACTTCTGGATCACTCTCATACCAGGAAACATGAAGGGAATTGGGTGTTTTAAATATAGATGAATCCATTTATATAAAAAATAGACTTTAAGGAATAAGGTTACTTGTAAAGAATAAAGGCACATTAAAAAACTACATGTTCTTACAACAATTTGTTCTATTCTTTTTTTTTTTTTTTGTAACATAGTTATTCCTCCCCCGCTCCCCACACAACAGATTTGTAATGTAAGAATAGAATCATGGTGCAGCCTGCAATTCCCAGAGGTAAAACACACAGTACTAGACTTCCATCTGTAGATTTTACTTTTCAGAGTTTATCTATTTTTTTGAGTTCAGTTCAAATTTGAAATCATTTTAAGCTTTCAAGGACTGTATTTATGTTAGGTTCTCTTAAGTGGCTACATCATGGAACAGTTATTTATGCTCTGTGCTAAGTGTTTTTTTGCGAGGTGCAGTTATCCTTTGATTATTCTTTTGCAATCATATATACTACAATTTGGCAGTGCTTTGTGTCTTAAATTTTAATTGCTTGCTTTTGTCTTGTTTGATTAGTTTTGTAATTGTCTTTTACTCTTGGATTTTCCCCTCCCTCCTCTTTTTGTTGGACATACAATGGCATCATTAATGAGTGTTTTATCTATTTGAGTAAGTTTCTAAAATTAGTTTTGAATTGGGTGTTTTACATATGTAAACATAACTCAAAATTATTCAAAGTTGAAGAAAGATGCTCTGAATGACCTGGAAGCTTTCATAATACAAGAATTTAATATTCTTAAATGCATGTTTGACATTATGCTTTGATGTGAGGGTATTTGAGTCTAGAATAAAAGAACTTTATTGATATCATAATAGCTGTGTCAGATATTTAAATCCGTTGAATCATAGATGAACTCTTACACTGATAGAATCAAAACTGTGCCATGCTGTTATGCTCTTTTTTTTGAACATGTGATGTAATGAAGATATTTCAGTTAAGTTAAAAATACATTTGTTTTCACTAGCTTTAGAAAGGAGACCAGTAAAAGTGTTTTCACAATGACTTATGTTACCTGGGGAAATTGCTGTGTGAAAACATTAGATGAGTTAACATTTTAGGTTTTGACTGTTTTTCACTTGTCTTGGAAGATAACTTGGTTTTTAGTGACATGTTCATTTGTAGAGACAACAGTGTGTAACACATGTTGGTGTTGTTGATGTTCAGGGAGTCATTTAGCTAATGTGTGAGCCTAGGCCTGCCCATTTTCCCATACTTCTCCTGATTGGCTCTCTGTATTTTTCAGATTTTCATTAATGATACCATGTGGAATAATTCTTATAAGAGTCACATTTAAAAACCAGGGAATTCTTGAAATTCCTATCATTTATATCTTCTGAATGTACTATGTTAATATGGGCAATTTGACTGTTGTACTTACAGCTGCAATTCTTTTATGTTGTGGAGACATGACTATTGTTCAGGAGATTATTTTAACTAAAATCAAAATCACCATAGAGGAAGTTTGATCACTTGGTTAATCATTTAACAAATACTTTGTTAGTACATCCCAGTGTCGGATGGTATGTAAGCGGCTTAGGTAAACAATGATAAATAACAAACTTATAGTTTATTAAGGGAGACAGATAAATAAATACACCATGATAGTACTTATACTAGACTTAGTAGGGTCAATACAGGTCAAGTATGAGGTACTAAGAAATCATAAGAGAGGCACTGCTCTGGAGGGAGATGATTAGGGAATGCTTTCTGGAGGAAGTAAATATGCTGAGAGATATGAATGATATTAGGTATTAGGCAGATCAAGGGGATGGGTGCTTGTTCAGATCAGTGAAAAAATACCAGATCAAAGAGACCGCCTTTCCTAGAAGAAGTTTGAGGTAGGGAAGACAAAGGAAGAAGACAGAGAAGTGTTGGGTGATGGAGCCAGATAGTAACTGGTCATGCAAGCCATGTTGGAGGATTTGAACTTTTACAGGAGGGCAATGATAATTCCAATTAAGGCATGTAAGTAACATGATCAAACTTGCATTTTAGAAAGATCATGCTGACAGCAATGTCAAGTGGTTTGGAAAGTTGGGAGTACAACCTTAGATATGGGGAAACCTAGTTTGTTAAGCAAGAGTTGATGGCGGTAAGAATTATTGGGGTATTGAGGATTGGAACAAAGTAATAGGATCCATTTTAAAGGTATATAGAAACAGTGAGATTTGGTGAGAGGAACAGGACTATCTGGACAAGTTAAGTGGACAGTAGGGCTTCCTGAGTTATGGCTTTTAGGAGGAGTGATTTTGTGAGGGATGATTGTTTAAGTGTGTGGGGGGACATGTTGAATTTGAGGTGTTTATTGGACACAGGTGTATGTATGTAATAGGGAACTGCTTATGTGTGTTTGAAATCCAGGAGAAGAAGAAAATGCAGATCTGAAAGTTGCAGTGTATACTTGGCAATTGAATATGAAGGGCTATAGAGTTGGGTCCCCCAGAGGGAGTGGAAATAAGGCTGAACCCTGAGAAACTATGATAAGTAAGGAGGACATGGGAAGAGAATACCACAGAGATGACCAAGAGAGGCAGTGACTTGAGGGCACACTAGAGGTTGTGCTATCCTGGAAGCAAAGAAAAGAGAGCGCTTTAGGGCTGGAGTGGTCGGCATTGTTCGATGTTGCTAAGACTTCAAGTAAGATGAGATTGAAATTGGTCTTGGGATATAGCCCCCCCACCTCCGACCCTGCCATGAGTCAAGGACCTCAGCAAGCACAGGCACTGAGATGAAGTGAACACTGGTGTAAGCATGTTATTCACGTTACTCTTCCAGAGAAGAAGTAATTTCAGGTGTCAAGCGCAGTTACTAAAGCATTTCATGTTTTGTGGAAGAGGGGAGTCAGTAAGAAAAAAGCCAATTGTGGAAACTTATTTTTAAAGACTATGGTTATAACTGGGATTTAATCTAAACTCTACCGGGACGCCTGGGTGGCTCAGTGGGTTAAGCCGCTGCCTTCGGCTCAGGTCATGATCTCAGAGTCCTGAGATCGAGTCCCACATCGGGCTCCCTGCTCAGCGGGGAGCCTGCTTCCCTCTCTCTCTCTCTCTGCCTGCCTCTCCATCTACTTGTGATTTCTCTCTGTCAAATAAATAAATAAAATCTTTAAAAAAAAAAAAAAAAATAAAGACTATGGTTAGAATAAAAATCTGTTATTTGAAATTTTATAACTTGAAACTTTAGATTACAAAAGAGAAAGAAAAATAGGTTTTATAAGTATAGTCTGGATTTGAAATAACTGGGATTTAATCTAAACTCTACCGGGACGCCTGGGTGGCTCTGTTGGTTAAGCAGCTGCCTTCGGCTCAGGTCATGATCCCAGCGTCCTGGGATCGAGTCCCACATCGGGCTCCTTGCTCCGCAGGGAGTCTGCTTCTCCCTCTGACTCTGCCTGTGCTCGCTCTCGCTCGCTCTCTCTCTGACAAATAAATAAAGAAAATCTTTAAAAAAAAATAAAATAAAATAAACTCTACCAATTACCAGGAGTTTCATCTTATACATAATGATAAATGGTTATTGGCAGAATTTAATGAGATAACGTATGAAAAAATATTTAGCATGATGTCTGATGGCATCATGTGTGCATGTGTGTATATGAATATGTGATATATTGAGCACCTTATATATAACTATACTGGTTAATAACTTCAGAGTACCTTTTCTCTTGGTATCGTGGTTGGTTGTCTCTTGTGTAGTAAATGACACCTGGAAGTTACAAGTTTAAAACCACATTTATAAATCACATTGTTTCTGTGGGTATGGTACTCAGAATAATAGGCCCTAAAGTTGCTCGTGTTCTGTTTCCCAAGACTTGTGAATACGTTACATTATCTGGCAAAAGAAACTTGGCAAATATGATTAAGATTATAGACCATGAGATAGGGAGATTATCTGGATTGTCTGAATAGACTCAGTGTAGTACATGAGTTCTTAAAAATGGAGAACCTCTCCCAGCTGGTGTCAGAAGGCATGAGTCAGAGATAAGGCAGAAGGGGGTTCACAGAGATTCACACTGTGAGATGGCGGCAGAGGCTAGGAGCCAAAGAATGCGGGCAGCCTCTAGAAGCTGACAGCTAGCAAGGAAACAGGGACCTTCATGGAACTGGGTTTTGCCAAAGACCTGAATGACTCTGGAAGCAGATTCTTCCACAGAGCCTCCAAAGTAATGCAGGTAGCCAACACCTTAATTTCAAGCTTGTGACACCCAAAGCGGAGAATACCAGTTGAACCCAATGTACTTTGGACCTATAGAATTGTGAAATAGCGAATTTTATTGTTCTAAGCCACTAGTTTTATAATTTTATGGTAGCAATAACAAACTATTGTAAAGAAATCCAGAGGTAGAAACAGCTTAATGGGTGTGACTCTGGCTCAGTCTCTCTTGAGATTACAGAGTAGCTGTTCAGATGCTGTAATCATCTGGAGGCTTGACTGGGGCTGGCAGATACTGCAGAGCTCACTCACGTGATTGACCTCAGTTCCCACAAGTGGAAGCCTGTTCATAGGGCTGCTTACAACATGGCAGCTGACTTTTTTCTCCCAGAGTAAGTGGGAAGAGAGAGAGAGAGACTGAACGAATATGAGAGCGTATGATATGCAAGATAGAAGCCACAGTGTCTTTCAGAATCAAATCTCAGATGTGACATATCATCGTGTCTGCCATATTCTGTGGTTCACACAGATAAATCTTGATACAATAATAAATTATACTGCAGAAGAGTGTGGTTATCAGTGGGCAGAGCTCATTAGGGGAGGCTGGCTACCATAGTATATATATGCCCAAGATGACAGACTACCAGTTCTCGATGACCTCATTAGGCGTATATAGTCCCGGTCTGCAGTGTAATTTTATGAAAGTTATTTAGTCTCTCTAAAACTGAGGTTATTCATTCAGAATTGAAATTAGTTGAAATTGATTTTATATGACAGCACTAAAGCTGACACTTAAGCTAGCTTAAGCAAACAAGGTATTTCTTAAAAGTTCCAGCACTTAATATTTTTGAATGTGCTGTTTTGAGATGAAGAACACGGAGTTATTTTTTTGAGAATTCAAGAAAATAGAAGATGATGACTGGTATACTTTGATTTAGATAATTCTTGAGACAGTCAGATTTAACCACATCATAGGATCAGGACTTCTCCCTCTACAGTTACATGGATGTGAGGGAAGGTTCTTAGAAAGGTTGGTGACTGGTGATGCCACAGCTTCAAGGGGCACTATTCTCAGTGTAGTTTATGTGAATGGCAGTTGTTACAAAGTAGACAGTGTAGCTCTACACAGTGGCTCTGTTTATACATATTCTTGACAGATTAAAGACTTGTTTCCACAGGTGTATCTCTTTTGTTTATTGATGTGTCTTGCAGTATGGTGCCTACCACATCATTACGCAGTAAATATTTGTTGAATGGATGAGTGAGTCAGTGATTGATGTGGCATTATGACTGTTATTCAAAAATTTAAATACTTTTCAACTATTTATCATTCTCTTTAGTCTTCATAAGTAATGTTGATTTACCTCTTGTATTGTGACACCAAGAAGCTTCTATTGTCACTAAAAAGTAAACTAGAACAATTTTAGAATAATGGAATAAGTAAAGGTATAATTACTTGCTGGCCAATCTCTGATTTTATTAAGGCAGTTTTTCAGTTCAAAACTGAACCGCTGAATCCAACATGGAATTAACAGTAAACCCATTTGCAATAGCACTTGCTATGCACTGGAGAGTTGCTTGCAATTTATGTAATCTCACCATAAGTGTAAAAAGTTTAATAAGTCCTAGGTATTTTATGATTAGTGGGCAAAACTGTATCTTGAGGAATCATGCTATTGTCTCAGTTAAAGTTTTGGAAATATATGTGGTTTTGAATGCAAAGGTAACAATTACGACTGCCAACTGTTTATTTTTCATCCATAAATAATTATTAGCTGTATATTTACTTATTAGTATAAGGCTTGCAAGGAATTTTTAGGGAATGAATATCACAAGCCAGAAAAAAGTACATTTGCTTATTTTTATTTTTTTTTAATTTACTGTCAGTTATCCAGAAGAGTCATTGTATTCAATTCTATTCAGTTTTATGTGGAAGTTACTCAATCCGTTATTACAGGGGAGGCGTAGTCCTTGGTCTCAGAGAATTAACAGTATGGCATTTGAATATTTGGGGTGAGCAAAGCTAAGAAAAGTACAAAACTAACTTTAATATGCTGAGTATACTCAACATATTAAAGTTAGTTATTAAAAATGTGCTATGGAGGTTCAAGAGAGACTATCTGGTTTGAAGAATCTTAACAGGTTTCATGAAATAGGTTGGGGGGGTAAGAATAGGTATAATTTTGGAAATGAGTGGTGAAAATACAGGTAGGTATTTAAAACAGCACATTCAAAAATATAACTTATCCCCTTTTCATGGACCTGCAGCAAAGGAAGACCCTTGATACTGCATCTTTTAGAGTCCTCTCAGAATTAGTAAGAGATTAACGAATTAAGGAACTGAGAAAGTATAGTGTTAGGTCAACAATTTTATTATAATATTCTCCAAACCCTGTGTTTGGATCCTGTTTTCTATTTCTGGTGTTCCTCTCTCTGGCTTTCAAAATCTTACTACACTTTATTCCCTGAAGCGCCTGTGTTACAGCGTATCATTGGGCCTACCATTTACCCAAATGGTCCTGATTCTAAATCATCTCTCTCTTGGTGACAGATTACATGCTTTAATTTTCTCTTTCCTTATTGCCATTTGAGAGGCGTGATTTTGGTTTAAATAACAGATGAGACCGTATTTCTAGAAGGTAACATGCAGTCTACGGTGTATACGTTAAAGTAAGGGGAGGGCACTGTTGACCTGCCTTTGGCCTGATGTTTACCTTGAGTGTATGTATACAAGTATTAGAAGTTTGGTTTTGGGGTTTGTTTGTTTGTTTTTTAATACCTGCAGGTTATTCGTAGCACTTTGGTCTATATCCTGCTTTTTCCATTTTTAGAGGCCAGATGTGTAGTCCTTGAAATTGTGCAAGATTTCCTTTCCTGATTTATCAGATACTACATTTACTTAGTTCATGGGTAATAGTTTGGTATAGCAGGAAAGATCTTATTATATGTGCTGCCGAAGTGAGCATGCAGGAAAGATCTTATTAAACTAACACATAACACGGGCTTTATTTGAGGAGTATCTTATATTTTAAAAGTTCACTTAGTTTACTAAATAAATCCCTGATTGATGGAATTTTAAGTGTTTTAGTTAAGTGAATAACTTTGGGCAGTGGGGGAGATTTTTGAGCATTAGTCATTAAAATTTAGCACATATGGTCTAAGTAAATGCCAGAAGAAATACAAGTAATATGCTGTGAAAATTCACAAGATAGATAATTATTTATAGTTTAGGGGAGTAGATCAGTTATTGTGTGTAGTTAGCACTACAGTTAGGATTTGTTTGGGATGTTTGAAAATTGGGAAGGTGCAAAATTTAGTGTTAGAGGGGAGTGCTTAGTACTCTGGTTTGACCAAAATGCAAGCTTGGATTACTAGCTAAGTATAGTGGGTTGAATACATGCCTTCCAATCCAGGAGCATGGAACATTTTTCCATTTCTTTGTGTCTTCCTCAATTTCTTTCATGAGTACTTGCCTTTATTTATGCTTCTTTCTTAAGATTCACTAAAATGACAATAAAGAACTTAAAAGTTATAAATCGGGGCAGCTGGGTGGCTCAGTGGGTTAAGGCCTCTGCCTTTGGCTCAGGTCATGATCCCAGGGTCCTGGGATTGAGCCCTGCATCTGGCTCTCTGCTCAGTGGGGAGCCTGCTTCCCTTCCTCTCTCTGCCGGCCTCTCTGCCTACTTGTGATCTCTCTCTGTCAAATAAATAAATAAAATATTAAAAAAAATAAAAAGATATAAATCTACAGGGACAAAGAATGTAAAAAGAGGTATAGCAGATTAGAGAAATTGCAGAATTTTGGAATATGGAAAGCAAATAGATAGTGGGTGATTGATTAATAAGGTGTAGAAAGTAGAAACATAAATGCTGTGGAGGAGGCCAGGAAACATGTCACTCACCCCCCACGCCCCCACCGCCCTGGAATTCTGGAAGGCCTCGGAATTAGAGGCATCATAGGCTCCTGAAGATGGGTAAGAAGTGGAACTAAAAGGAATGAGATATGTTGAATTTCTTATGTCACTTAGGTCTCTGAGGAAAACAGTTTGGTGTTGGAAAATGTATGTGTTGACTGGTAATGCTGTGTTTATTAATTACTAAACACTCGCTGTTGGTCAGTTGAAGGTTAACAGGGCAGACCAAGGAAAATTGTGAATTAGGTGGTTGCTCTGAGTCTGGGAAAGATAGAAGAGAATGAGGTAGCACTTTCATACTCCTCTGTTCCTGTGGGTAAATCTTTTCTCCTCCCTACTGGCAAAGCCTTCTCATTTTTAGCTCTGCGTTTTCTCTTCTGCTTATTGAAATCTGCTTTGAATGAAGTGTTTGCATGGTGAGTCTTCTCTCTAATTGTGTGTTGTAAGACAGTAATCTTGTTAAGGCAGTTCTAGGCTCATCTATCATGATAATGGCCACAAATGTATTTTGCTCACTGTGTGTGTGTGTGTGTGTGTGTGTGTGTATGTGTGTATCTGATTAATAAGGGACACTGCCATTTTCTTTTTCTACCCTGTTTTCCTCTCAGCTCCATACTAGCACATGCATGTACATACTCTTCGTTTCTTCTTTCAGGAAGAACTAAAACTAGATTATCCTGTAGCAGCTACAGGTTTTAACGATCTCATTTGGAACTCACTAATCCAGAGAAGTGATCCCCATTTAACAAATGAGCAAGCTAAACTGAAACTCAGAAAGTTCCTTGTCCACAGTCTCACAGCCTGTGAATGGTGAAATTGAGATTAGATCTTGGATTCCTGGTGTGTTCTCTACTTTTGGGATGGTACATGCTGCGTGATCATAAATTGTGTCCTTGGGATGTCTTCTTTTAATCAGTTCAGGTATTATTGTAAGTGGACGTTCACTTTTTAGAAAAAATAATACTAAATAGTATTGCATTATAAATACATCATATTATTTGCTTTAATTATTAAATAGTAAAGTTTTTATTATGTTTAAACAGGACACACTGAGTCTTGATGTTATGTGCTGAGCACCCGTAATTCACCTTTGCTTTAATTCTCAGTTGTTTTGAGTTTCTCATTATGTGAGCCATTGAATTTCTTTTTTCCCCTTTTGCTTAAGTCAGATTTGGTTTTCTTCCTATCACTTGCAAGCAAAACTAAACAGTACTTTGAAAACTTAACTAATGCCAGTTTAATACTTATATGTAAAATAGAAAGGTTGTGTGTGTGTGTGTGTAGTAAGATACACATAACAAAGTTTGTCATTTTAGCCATTTTTAAATGTGTAGTTCTGTGATGTTTAATATATCGTTGTGCAATCACCACAACTATCTCTCCCTAGAACTTTCTCATCTCCCCACCCAAAGCTTTGTACACATTCACTACTAACTCTCCATTCTCTTTGTCTCCTAGTCACTGGTGATTTCCATCTGCTTTCAGTCTCTGTGAATTGACTATCCCAGGTGTCACATATGTGTGGGATTACAGACTATCTGTCCTTTTTGGCTGGCTTATTTAACTTAGTGCCTTCCAAGGTTCATCATGTTGCTGCATGTGTTAGAATTTCCTTTTTAAGACTAAATAATATTCCGTTATACATACACACAACATTTTCTTTATTCATTTATCTCTTGATGGACACTTGGGTTGCTTCCGCTGTTTAAATATCGTGAATAATTTCACTACAGACAGGTAGAAATACCTGTTCAAATTCTTGCTTTCACATCTTTTGGGTATATGCTAGAATTGGTGAATTTCATGGCAGTTCTTTTTATCTTTTGAGACAATAGTGTTTTCTAAAGATGCTGCCCTATTTTTTATTTCCACCATCAATGACCAGAGGTTCTAGTTTTTCCATATGCTCTCTAATATTTATTTTCTGTTTTTTTAAATTGTGTTAAAAAAACACAAAATAAAACATACTATCATAATCATTTTTAAAGTATAAGAGTGTTAAATATGTTCACAATATTGTACCAAACTAAAATTCTGTACCTTCATTTCCCTTTCTCCCCAGCGTGTGACAGCCCATTCTACTTTCTGGGAGTTTGACTACTTTAGGTACCCCATATAAGTGGCCTCTATTTTTGTAACTGGCATAATGACTTCAAGCTACATCGGTATTGGAGCACAGACAGGATTTTCTTTTTTAAAGACTGAATAATATTCTATGTACATACCACATTTTTCCCCTTTTTTTAATTGTAATTTTTTATGTGAGTATAGTTGGCACACAATGTTACATTAGCTTCAGGTGTACAACATAGTGACTCAGCTTCTCTGTACATTATGCTGCACTCACCGCAAGTGTGGCTGCATCTGTCACCATGTGCGCTCACAGTATCATTGACTGTATTCCCTGTGCTGTGCCTTTTATTCCTATTTATCACATTTTCTTTATCCATTCATTTGTCAAGGGTCATAGGGATTGCTTCCATCTCTTGTCTATTTTGAGTAATGCTGCAGCAAACATGGTTTGCAAATATCTTTTCAAGATCCTAATTTCTGTGGGTGTTTTTTTTTTTAAATATTTATCCAGAGATGAGATGGTCAGATCATATGGTAATTCTTCTTAAAAAAAAAAAAAATTTTTTTTATTGGACAGAGAGAGAGAGAGACCGCAAGTAGGCAGAGAGGCAGGCAGAGAGAGAGGGGGAAGCAGGCTCCCCGCCGAGCAGAGAGCCTGATGCGGGGCTCGATCTCAGGACCCTGAGATCATGACCTGAGCCGAAGGCAGAGGCTTAACCCCCTGAGCCACCCAGGCGTCCCATCTTCTTAAAATTTTTTGTGGAACCACCATAATGTTTTCCATACCAGCAGCACCATTTTACAGAAACCAATAATGCACAAAGTTTTCAGTTTCTCCACATACTCTTTGACATGGTTACTTTCTGGGTTTTGTTAGTGGCCATTCTAACAGGTATGAGGTGATAATCTCATTGTGGTTTTGATTTGCATTTCTCTAATGATTAATAATGCTGAACATTGTTTCATATGCTACTTGGCCATTTGTATATCATCTGCAGAGAAATGTCTACTCAGGTAATTATTAAAATTTAGGGCTTTTGAGTTTTTTGACTTACAGTTCTTTATATATTTTGAAAGTAACCTCTTTTCAGCTATTTGATCTACGAATATTTTCTGCTATTCTGTAGATTGCCTTTTCACCTTGTTGACTATGTCCTTTGATGCACAGAGGTTTTTTTTTTTTTTCAGTTTTTTTTTTAATATAATTTTTTATTTTTTATAAACATATATTTTTATCCCCAGGGGTACAGGTCTGTGAATCACCAGGTTTACACACTTCACAGCACTCACCAAAACACATACCCTCCCCAATGTCCATAATACCACCCCCTTCTCCCAAACCCCCTCCCCCCAGCAACCCTCAGTTTGTTTTGTGAGATTAAGAGTCACTTATGGTTTGTCTCCCTCCCAATCCCATCTTCTTTCATTTATTCTTCTCGTACCCACTTAAGCCCCCATGTTGCATCACCACTTCCTCATATCAGGGAGATCATATGATAGTTGTCTTTCTCCGCTTGACTTATTTCGCTAAGCCTAATACGCTCTAGTTCCATCCATGTTGTCGCAAATGGCAAGATTTCATTTCTTTTGATGGCTGCATAGTATTCCATTGTGTATATATACCACATCTTCTTGATCCATTCATCTGTTGATGGACATCTAGGTTCTTTCCATAGTTTGGCTATTGTGGATGCACAGAGGTTTTTAATTTTGATGTAGTCCAGTTTTATTTTTTACTTTTGGTGCCATATCCAAGAAATCATTGCCAAATCCGGTGTCATAAAGATTTGTCCTTGTTTTCTTCTGAGAGTCTTTATAGTGTAAGTTTTTAATCCATTTTGAGATAACTATTTTGTATATTGTATAAGATAAGGGCTTAATTTCATTCTCCTGCATGTAGACATTCTGTGTTCCCAATTCCTTTTGCTGAAAAGACTATTTTTCCTCATTAAGTGCTCTTGGTACCCACCTTCTCAAACATCATCTGACATATATGTGAAGGTTTATTTTGGGCTCTCTGTTTTATTCCACTGGTCTGTATGTCTGTCTTTACGCCAGTACTTTGTAATAAATTTTGAAATCAGGAGGTGTGAGACCTCCAACTTTGTGTTCTTTTCCAAGATTGCTTTGGTTATTCAGGATCTCTTGAGATTCCATATGAATTTTAGGATGATCTTTTCTGCTTCTCCAAATACAGCACTGGATTTTGAAAGGGATTGCATTAAATCTGTAAATTACTGTAAGTAGTATTTATATCTTAATAATATTAATTTTTCCAGTCAATGAACACTGATGGCTTTCCATTTATTTTCATCTCTAATTTTTTTCATCAGTGTTTCATTGTTTTCAGAATATGTTTTTCATGTCCTTGGTTAAGCTGATTTCTGAGTATTTTATTCTTTTTGATGCTATTATAAATGGCATTTAAAAATTTTATTTGCAGATTATTCATTGTTAATGTATAGAAACACAGTGATTTTTGTGTGTCATTTTATATCCTGTAACTTTGCTGAATTTGTTTATTCTATGTGTGTGTAATCTTTAGGTTTTTGCATATAAGATCATGTTTGTGAGCAGAGATAATTTTACTTCTTCCTTTCTAATTTAGATGCCTTTTATTCCCTTTTCTTGCCTAATTGTCCTGGCTAGAACTGCCAGTACTATGTTGAACAGAAAAAAATAGAAAGGTTTTTTTGGTAGAAAATTTTTACTGCAAAAAATGGTGCATCCTTATATTTTTTTATAGTACAGGACAAGGATGTATGTAATATAAATATAATATGACTGTACAAATCCCCATTTTTCTTGTTTGAATTGTTATTTAAGGAGAAAAGACTATTATTTTCAAGAGGAAGGTTTCTTACAGGCTATTTTGATACCTTTTTTTGAAGGTAATCCTTGGTTAGATGAGATACTTACACTGAAACTATTGCCTTTTAGTAATGTATTATAGTGCTCGCCTTCTGAGCTATCTTCATGTTAAATTCTTTTTTTCAGTGAGAGATTATACGCCCAGTAGATTAGATGCATCCAATTTGTTAATTCTTTGTGTGTGTATGTGTGTGTATGTGTGTGTGTCCATTGTATCAGTTCCTTTTGAATTGCCAAAATTGTTTTTCAGCTTGGCATATTTTATCAGCTTGAATTTTATTTTATCCTTGCAGTACTTTGTCTAATCTCCTTGTGCTTAATTTTTCAACTTCAGTTAACTAAAAAGCAGCTATTATTATAGCACATTTTGGTCTTTTCACTTGACATATTTCCTTGATGATTCTTTTTGTACTTAAGATTTAATGCTTATGCTGAAGTATATATGGGAGAAGTAACTTGATTTCTAAGAGTTGCTTTAAAGTGCTTCAGCAAAACAAGCAAATGGTGGAGTGGGGGTGTAGACAAAATAAGATTAGTAATATGAAGAGAGTTGTTGAAACTTAGTAATAGGGTACTGGGGGCCTGTTATACCATTCTTTCTTTTTTATTGAAATTTTTATAATAAAATATTAAAGAGAATACATAAAATTACTGCCCAGAATAGTAGTTCTTCAGGCTCACTGGTTTGGAAGCTAACCTTTATTTAAAAACCAGTATGGCAAAGATCATCAAATTTGATAATGCCCCCAATAAAAGTAGTCTTTCATATATTATATACTCTGTACTTGCATGAATTTTTCCATTTTATTATTCTGAAAATTTTCAAACTAGAGAAAACTAGAAAGAATAGTAGTGAAGTGAATATCCTTTTACCTATAATGTTATAAAACTTATATAATAATTATAAAACTTTGGCTATGTTTCTGTCATCTGTGTAGATGCCCTTCCTGAATTTCAGTCTGGTTTAACTATAACTAGGTTTTCCTATTTCTTTCATTAGTATTAGTTTTTGCTACACATGTTTTGAACTTGGATATTATGTGCAAAACCCCTTAGGATGTATTAGGTGTATTGGTTTACTATGGCTGCTATAACAAATTACCACAAATTTGATCACCTAACACCAACTTATTCTCTTAGATTCTGGAGGTTTTAAAGTCTAGAAAAAAGTGTTATGTAACAAAAATCAAAGTGTTGGCAGGGTTAGCTCCTTCTGCAGGCTAAAGGAGAGGGTCCATTTCCTTGCCTTTGCCAGTTTCTTATCTCGTGAGTCATGGCCGTGCAGCCCATCACATTTTCCTCCTCTTGGTATCCTTCTCACATTGCCATCTTCTGTGGTCCCATCTCCCACTGCCCCTGTCTCATAAGGACATTTGTGATTACATCGGGCCCACCCAGATAATTGAGGATAATCTCCCCATTTTAAGATCCTTAATTTTTCACAGATGCTTTTCCCATGTAAGGTAGCATATTTACAAATTGTGAAGATCAGTATATGGATATTCTTAGGACATTGTCAATGGCAAAGCTCCCTAAATTAATCTGCAGATTCAGTGCAATCCTCTGAATCCCAACTGGTGTTTTTGCAGAAATTGACAAGATGATCCTAAATTCATATTGAAAACCAAGCAACCCAGAATAGCTAAAACAAGTTTGAAAAAGAATAGTCAAAATAAAAAGAACAAAGTTGGGGAAATTTCCTGATTTCAAAACCCACTATAGGACTACAGTAATTAAGTTAGTCTGGTAGTGGCATAAGGATAGACATACAAATCAATGGAATACAATTTAGAGTTCAGAAATAAACTCTCACACTCATAGTGAGCTGACTTTTTACAAAGATGTGAAGACAATTCAATGGGGGAATGAATAGTCTTTTCAACAAATGGTGCTGGGACAAGTGGATATCCATATGCAAACAAATGAATTTGCATCTCTTTCTTACACCAAGCAAAAGAAGAACTCAAAATGTATCATAGCCTTAAGTATAAGAGCTAACCCAAAAACTCCTAGAAGAAAAACATAGGAGTTAATTTTTTTTAACTTTGATTTCTTAGATATGACACTAAGAGGATAAGTGACAAAAGAAAAAATAAATTGTACTTCATGAAAGTTAAAAACTTTTGTCCTCAAAGGACACCCTTAAGAAAGTGGAAAGATAAGACACCATCAAGAAAGTGAAAAGACAGTCTGTAGAATGGAAGGTAATGTTTCTAAGTCATGTATTTAACAAGGTACTTGCATGCAGAATGCTTACAACTCAAAAATAAAGACAACCCAACTAAAAAATGTTTTTCAGAGGAAGTACACTAATGGCCAATAAACACACGAAAAGATGCTCAACATTATTAGTCATTAGGGAAATGCAAATCAAAGCCACAACAAAATACTACCTCACACCTACTAGAATGGCTGAAGTAAAAAGACAGTAACAAGTGTTGGTGAGAATGGGTAGAAATTGGAACTCTCATATTTCAATGATAGGAACGTAAAATGGTACAGCCACTTTGGAAAATAGTTTGCCATTTCCTTCAGATGTTAAATAGAGTTATCATGCAACCCATCAATTCTTCTCCTAGTACTTAAGAGGAATGAAAGCATAGTCTACTCAAAAACTTATGCATGAATATCCATAGCAACATTAATGCAGCTGAGAGTTGGAAACAACCTAAATGTACATGAACTGATGAGTAGATAAATAAACGTGGCACATCTATACATATTATCTGGTATGTGTTTGGAATATTATTTGGCAATAAAAAGGAATGAAATATTGATACACAGTGCATCAGGGATTAACTTTGAAAACATTATGCTAAGTGAAATAAGCCAATCACAAAAGACCAAATTGTGGTGTTCTGTTGATATTAAATATCCAGAATAGGTAAGTTCATAGAGACAGAAAGTAAATTAATGGTTGCCCGAGACTGAGGCAGAGTAGGTTGGGCAGGGAGAAGCAGAAATAGGAAGTGATAGGTACAAAGTTTCTTTTTGAGAATAGAGTTCTCTTTTTGAAGTGGTAGTTATGTTGTGATGATGGTTTTACAGCTCCATGAATACGTGTGTGTGTGTGTGTGTGTGTGTACACTTTAAATGGGTGGTATATCTCAAAACACTAAAAAAAAAAAATACCTAAGAGATTATTTCTTAAAAACATCTGAAAGTACACCATAATTATACTTAGAAGAAACATTAGGATATTTTGGCTTTTGACATTTCTTTACCTTACATAATGAGTAACAACATGTTTACATAGTAAATATGGTATGACAAGGGTTTCATATATCATCTAGCTAGTCAGAATTTCCTAGAACTACTGGAGGGCTAAATCAAGACTTTGGGGGCACCTGGGTGGCTCAGTGGGTTAAGCCGCTGCCTTCGGCTCAGGTCATGATCTCAGGATCCTGGGATCGAGTCCCACATCAGGCTCTCTGCTCAGCAGGGAGTCTGCTTCCTCCTCTCTCTCTCTCTCTGCCTGCCTCTCTGCCTACTTGTGATCTCTCTCTGTCAAATAAATAAATAAAATCTTAAAAAAAAATACTTTTGCAGTTAGAAATATTCCACTCATTCCACTCCATAGTCATATTATGCTTGCCAGAGCTGTACTAAATCATAGTTTATTTAATCTCTTTGAAAGTTTAACTAAAATATGATTCTTCTGTAAAGAATCTTTATAGAATACTTTGTATTTATGTGTATATATGTATGTGTACACACACACACACACACACATATATGTGAATATATTTGAGGTTAAAATTTTGAGTAGTACCTTTAGGAGTATTCTAGTACTTGGTATCTTTCATTGTACAATTGGTTTGTTATATATAATTCTTGCATTTTTTTTGTTATATATAGCAGATAGAGAAGAAATGCTAATGGTGGAATTGACATCATGATCTTAATTTTATTAGCAAAATATCTGATTCCTGTACTTTAAGCTTAAATAGTTTTTTTGTTCCACTTTCCTAACTCCTCTTTACAAGCATAATTCATTCACTGTGAAAATTGTATTTAGTAGTAGCTCAAGAGCCCTTTTAGCTAAGAGAATATGGAACTTGCTGGTAATGGGCCAGTGAATGTTGTGTAGATTCAATGGCTCATCCTGTGCTGCTGTGCATGTGGGACGTTCACTGACTTTAATTCTCAATTAACTCATCTGGTCTATAGCTTCAGGCCTAAACTGGGGGTTGATTGAAAATGGGGGGAAAAATGACTACATCAAGGAGAGGATGTATTAGTTTCATTAGGCTACTCTAACAAATTACCACAAACCGAGGGATTTTAAATAGCAGAATTTTATTCTGTCATGGTTCGTGGGGCTAAAAGTCTGAAATTAAGGTAGTGGTAGGGCCATGCTGTTTCTGAAGACTCTAGGGGAAGAATCTTTCCTTGCCTCTTACAGCTTTTGGTAGTTGCTGGGACATCTTCTGTTTCTTGGTTTATAAATACGTCATTCCAATCTCTGTCTCTGTCTTCATGTGGCCGCCTTCCCTGCGAGTCTCTGTGTCTTCACATGCCATTTCCCCTCATTTTATAAGCACTGAAGTCACTGGATTAGGCCCACCAGTATGACCTCATTTTACCTTGGTTACATCTATAAAGAACCTTTTTTTTTAAATTTTTTATTTTTTATAAACATATTTTTATCCCCAGGGGTACAGGTCTGTGAATCGCCAGGTTTACACACTTCACAGCACTCACCAAATCACATACCCTCCCCAATGTCCATAATACCACCCCTCTTCTCCCAACCCCCCTCCCCCCAGCAACCCTCAGTTTGTTTTGTGAGATTAAGAATCACTTATGGTTTGTCTCCCTCCCATTCCCATCTTGTTTCATTTATTCTTCTCCTACCCACTTAAGCCCCCATGTTGCATCACCACTTCCTCATATCAGGGAGATCATATGATAGTTGTCTTTCTCCGCTTGACTTCTTTTGCTAAGCATGATATGCTCTAGTTCCATCCATGTTGTCGCAAATGGCAAGATTTCATTTCTTTTGATGGCTGCATAGTATTCCATTGTGTATATATACCACATCTTCTTGATCCATTCATCTGTTGATGGACATCTAGGTTCTTTCCATAGTTTGGCTATTGTGGACATTGCTGCTATAAACATTCGGGTGCACGTGCCCCTTTGGATCACTACGTTTGTATCTTTAGGGTAAATACCCAGTAGTGCAATTGCTGGGTCATAGGGCAGTTCTATTTTCAACATTTTGAGGAACCTCCATGCTGTTTTCCAGAGTGGCTGCACCAGCTTGCATTCCCACCAACAGTGTAGGAAGGTTCCCCTTTTTCCGCATCCTCGCCAGCATCTGTCATTTCCTGACTTGTTGATTATAGCCATTCTGACTGGTGTGAGGTGATATCTCATTGTGGTTTTGATTTGTGTTTTCCTGATGCTGAATGATATGGAGCACTTTTTCATGGCCATCTGGATGTCTTCTTTGTAGAAATGTCTGTTCATGTCCTCTGCCCATTTCTTGATTGGATTATTTGTTGTTTGGGTATTGAGTTTGCTACGTTCTTTATAGATTTTGGACACTAGTCCTTTATCTGATATGTCGTTTGCAAATATCTTCTCCCATTCTGTCAGTTGTCTTTTGATTTTGTTAACTGTTTCCTTTGCTGTGCAAAAGCTTTTGATCTTGATGAAATCCCAATAGTTCATTTTTGCCCTTGCTTCCCTTGCCTTTGGCGATGTTCCTAGGGAGATGTTGCTGCGGCTGAGGTCGAAGAGGTTGCTGCCTGTGTTCTCCTCAAGGATTTTGATGGATTCCTTTCTCACATTGAGGTCCTTCATCCATTTTGAGTCTATTTTTGTGTGTGGTATAAGGAAATGTTCCAATTTCATTTTTCTGCATGTGGCTGTCCAGTTTTCCCAACACCATTTATTAAAGAGGCTGTCTTTTTTTCCATTGGACATTCTTTCTTGCTTTGTCGAAGATTAGTTGACCATAGAGTTGAGGGTCTATTTCTGGGCTCTTTATTCTGTTCCATTGATCTATGTGTCTGTTTTTGTGCCAGTACCAAGCTGTCTTGATGATGACAGCTTTGTAATAGAGCTTGAAGTCCGGAATTGTGATGCCACCAACTCTGGCTTTCTTTTTCAATATCCCTTTGGCTATTCGAGGTCTTTTCTGGTTCCATATAAATTTTAGAATTATTTGTTCCATTTCTTTGTATAAAGAACCTTTTTCCAAATAAGGTTAAATTTATACATACTAGGAGCTAAGGCTTTACTATCTCATTTTAGGGGACACAACTCAATCATAATAGAAGAGAATGTTTTGTTTTAAGCTATATTTAACTATCAAGTTGTGAAATAATTTGTTAGTGCAGTGTTTTCGCAGAGAATTAACATGAAGTGAATTAGGAGCAATGAAAGATAGGAAGGAGAAGGAATTATCAAGCTTGTGCCATTGTCAACTTTGATGTATAATCCTCTTCTCTTGAATTCCCTGTTAGTTTGGACCCCTCCACTATTCTCCTTACCTCCCTGCGCTTGGACTCCCGTATGGTCTACGTACACATAACCTTGCTTTTGTAGAGAGCTTTTAAGGTGTTTATGGTCAGAATGGATGAAGTTACTTTAAGATTTGAGGTATTATCTTTTGTGGCCAGGCTTTTCAGGTAGGCCTTTCACTACCTCAGTACAAAACTCAAAACCCTTGCAGCAAGTCGTAGTTAGAGATCACTGGGGCATTTTTCTGAGTCTGTGACCACTGTCATTCTGTAGGTCCTTCAGCTTTAGCCAGCACTCCAGTTCCTAACTGAAGCTCTCCTTATCTGTCAGTCAGGGCTCCTGGTTGAGGCCCGGTGTTCTACTTGGGCTACTTAAGCAGAAAGGAATAATGAGGTTTTAGAGAGTGTATGAGGAGAACAAAGCTTTAGGGGGCCATAGTATCAAACTTTGATGTTGAACCTCCAGACAGTTGAAATATTCATCTTTATGGGACTGTTCTGTTAATCCTATTTGTGTCATTTCCCAAATCCTGTCTTTAGAGCTTAATAGTTGTGAAATTGGGTAAGATAATTAAGTGCTCTGTGTATCAGTTTTGTTGTTTTGAAAGTGGAATAGATAACTAAAGCATTGTTGTATTAAATGATTAATATACGGGTTCTTATTATCTGGACACATAGTATATTAATTTTCTAGGGTTGCCATAACAAAGTACCACAAACTGGGTCGCTTAAACAATAGGAATTTATTCTCACAGTTCTCAAGTTGTCGGTAAGGTTGGTTTCTTGTAAAGGAAGAATCTGTTCAATGCCTCTCCTCTACTTTTGGTGGTTTGCTGGCAATCTTTGGAGTTCCTTGGCTTGTAGGAGCATCGCCCCAGTCTCTCCCTTCATCCTCATGTGGTGTTCTCCCTGTGTGGGTAACTACTTCCAATTTTCCCCTTTTTATACAGACCTCAATCACATTGGGGCTTCATTTTAACTAATTTAACTAATTCTTTATTTCTCAAAAGGGTCACTATCTGAGGTAATGGGAGTTAGGACTTCAACGTATGAATTTGGGGGGACACATTTCAATCCCTAACAAATACATAGTAAACATTATATGAATGTTAATTATTGTTGTTATTGTGATAACAGCTGTATTATGACTGTAATCTTTTTTCCTCATTGTGCTGCATCTGTATGGATTAGAGAATAAATATTCTTAGAGTTAACTTTAATTTTGTGGACCTTAGTTTATGACCTTCATGTTGTTTCTTCACAGTAAGGACTCCTCATAGTATGGGTATATGATTTTCCTATAGCCTGTAATATTTCTTGTGTTTTTTAGGAAAATTCAGATACAGAATAAAAATTAATATGGCGAGAGGTTGTTACATCTCAGAGATGGTACAGAGGAGAGAGATTGTGTCTGTGAACATAGATTTTTACCTAATAGTTACTGTTCATACAGGAGTAAAATATATGGCTCTGCGTCTTACTAATTTTTTATTTTCTTGCTTCTTGGTGCTTTATACTATATAAACAAAATCTTCTATTGACCAGATATTTAAAGGGGGAAACAAAGGACTTCTGTCAGTGGATTTATATGGATTTTGTTTAAGCATTGCATCTAAGCCAGTATGGTGTAATTACTTAAGTGTGTTCCATGAGTGCTGGTTCTGCTAGGTTTTCTGCAATTTGGGGAACAAAAACAGGGGATAAAGAGATTGGAGAAATATTATAGGTCATGTGCCTCTTTTGGAAGTTTCTGCTGCCAATTCATGGTTCTGAGGAGTACTATGTAGTAAAGAAACCTGCTTCATTTTATGTTTCACCTGGCATTTCCTAAATTTCTGATTCACAGCACCTGTTCGTACAGTACGAGTCAGTGTTTACTACACATTTAATCTTTTTGAGTTCTAGGACCTGTGGAAAGAAACCCCTCTAGTATCTATCATGAAAAATTATATAATTGTTTTTAGGTATCTGAGAACAAAATCTTTTAATGTATAAGCAGATTGTTAAACCTTTGGTTAGAGGAACTGCCTGGATTACAGTCGTGTTTTCTAGTTTGCCAACAAAGCTATATTGTAAACACTTTTGAAGGTAGGATCGGTGTCTGTTGTCTATATATAGACAGTAACCTAGCACATAGGAAGCATTTAGATGGCTGAGAAAGAAAAAGTCGTACAGATCCTTCTTAACATCTTTTATAAGTAATGTGAAGAGGGAAAATGATTTTTTTGTTGAATAGGCTCTATAGTTCTGTTTGATGTATTTCTGTTGTAGTCTTTCCTTAATTAAAAAAAAAAAGCAGTTTTATTGATAGACAGTAACCTGAACATGTTTAAATTGTATAGTTCAATAAATTCCGACATGTTTATATGCTGAGAAACCACAATACAATCAAGCTAACATATTCCTTACCTCCAGAAGTTTCCATGTCAGGACTCCCTCGCCCCTTCCCTGCGACTCCCTCCCAACTCCAGGGAACCACTGACCTCTGTTCTAGCCTGCACTTTCTAAACTTTTATAAATAGAAATCTTATAACATGTGTTCCTTTTTGCCTGGCTTCTTTCACACAGCATGAGTATTTGAGAGTTGTCTCTATTGTTTTGGTGTAAAGTCATTCATCAGATTCCTTTTGTAATCTTTAGTTTCTTTAGTGATGTCATCTCTCTCAGACCTGATATTGGTAATATGTGTGTTCTGTTCTTTTTTTCTCACTCAGTTTAAGTCTTACTTATCCTCTAAAAGAATCTGCTTTTGGTTTCCTTGATACTCTCTGTAGTTTTAGATTTCTACTTTATTCTTCATTATTTCATTTATTCTGTTTTGAGGTTTTTTTTTTTTCAGGGTTTTTTTTTTTTCAGTTTTTTGTTTTGTTTTGTTTTTTAAGGTGGAAATGGAGTTTATTTGAAAACTTTTTTCTTATATTGGTCTTCAGTGCTTTAAATTTTCATTTAAGTATTGCTGTGGCTGTATCCTAGAAACTTTGCTATGTTGGTGTTTTCATTTTTATTTAGTGTAAATGTTTTTTTTTTTTAATTTCCTCTTTCATGATAGGGATTTTTTTTTAACAGACTTTACTTGGTTTTGAATATTTAGAATTTTTTAAAGAAGATATTTTGTTTTGAATATTTAGAATTTTCTAGGGATCTTTATGTTGTTGACTTCTAACCCATTCTGTTCAAAAGACATATGTTGTGTGAACTGAGTCCTTTTAAATTTATTGAAACTTGATTTAGACCCAGAATGTTGTCTTATTTGGTAAATAATCCTTTTACACTTGAAAAGAATGTGCCTTCTGATATCATGTGGAATGTTCTATAAATATCAATTGGGTCAACTTGGTTGATAGTCTTGTTTAGGTCTTTCAGTGCTTGGATTTATCTGTTTTCTTGTTCTGTCGGTTCTTAAAGGAGAAGTTTTAATCTTTCACTGTATTTTCCAGTTTGATCATTTCTCCTTGCAATTCTGTCATTTTCTTCACTGTGTATTTTGAATCTTCTATTACATGCATAAATGTTTGGAATATGATGATTTTGATGATTTGACCTTTTTATTATCATGAAATGACATCTCCTTCTTACTATTCTTTACTTTGAAATCTACTTTTAAAAATATTAACATAATCAATGTGGGTGTTTTGATCAGTATTAGTATTGTGTTTTTTTCTGTCATTTTACTTTGAATTTATTTGTGTCTTAATGTTTTCAGTGGGCTTTTTGTAGGCTGTGTATAGTTTGCTCCTTTTTCTTGAATGCCGTTTTATAATCTCTGCATTATAATTGGAATGTTTATGCGGTTTAGATTTCATTTCATTATTGGTATGATTGGGTTTAATGCTACCATCTTGCTAATTGTTTTCTGTTTTGTATCATCTGTTTTCTCTCATTTTTGTTTATGTATCATCTGTTCATTGCCTCACTTTTTTTCTGCTTTCTTTTGGAGTATTTTTTATGAGACATTTTATCTCATTTGTTGGCTTATTATATAATCTCTGTGTTATTTTGTAGTAAACATCTTTAGATTATCAACGTTTCTTTCCTTGTATTCTAAGAAACTTCTCTTGATTATTATTTCTTTTATGTATTCCTAGACTGTTTGCTAATATTTTGTTGAAGATTTTTGCATCTATGCTTTTGATGTAGATTGTTCTAGTTTTATTATTATTTTAAAAATGTCTTTGGCTTTTGTATCAGAGTAATCATATTTGCTTCACCTGGTTTATAGATTTCTAATTTAGAATGTTGTGATCTACAGATTCAGTTTTTTAAATAGAGATCTATTCAGATCAGCTTATATGAGTTCTGATAGTTTCATCTAAGTTGTAGAGCTATTCATAGTATTCCACTGTTCTTTGAATGCTGTGAAGTCTGTAGTGGGTAGGATCTTCTTTTTCATTCTGGTTTTTGGTAATTTGTTCTGCTTTCTTCTTTGTCGGTCTCACTAGGGCTTTGTTTTTTTGGTTTTTTGGGTTTTTTTGTTTGTTTGTTTGTTTGTTTGTTTTGGTGGCTTCCAAAGAGTTAACTTTTGGTTTGATTGATTTTCTGTTTTGTTTTGTTTTGTTTTGAATTTCAATGATTTCCTCTTATTTATTCCAGTCTCCTTGTTTTTTGTTTATTTTCCTTTTTTTCTAGTTTCTTATGGCTGCACCATTATTGATTTGAGATCTTTCTTTTTTTTCTAATTACACATTTAAAAAAATCCACACATTTAGTGTTATATAATTCCCTCTAACTGCTCTTAGTTGAATTCCAAAGATTTTATTGTTGTATTTTCATTTTCATTCAGTTTAGTATCTTTTGAGAAGATTTTCTCTGAGATCTTTTTTGAGATATTGATCATTTAGAAATGTATTTTTTGGGGGGCGCCTGGCTGGCTCAGTTGGTAGTGAAAGGTCCCCCAATAATGGGTCCGTGATTAAAGAAGCAAGACTGATACAAAGCGAAGGTCAAGTAAAGCTTTATTTCGCGCCAAGCATGGAGAATCAAACTGAACGTTCGGGGCTGCGCCTCTTACAAGAGAGGGTGACTTCTCTCTGCTTCACAGACTAGCTTTTAAGGGCAAAGGCCATGTGGTTGGGCCTGGCCACGCAGAGATGGCCAATGAAATGGCCAATGAGATGGCCAACAGAGAAAGCTGCACAATCATGCTAGGTCACACATAAGTGACCAATTGAATTACAATTTACCCTAGTAGATATTTGAACTAGCCTATCACCTTGGTCAGAATTGGCACCCGAAAGGCTCCCAAAGGTGGGGCCCATATTCCTTGGTAACAAGGGAGACAGAATGCAACTCCCCACTAATTGGATGTCTCCACCTGGCCTGACCCACCCTTGTATTTGGGCTTTGTTACCTGGGACTGGTTTCTGGAACTTGTTCTTAAGTAAGTCCCCTGGGGAAGGGGAGCAGGGACAGTTTAAGGGTTAAACAACAAGGTTATGGTTTAACTGGATGGAAGTGCTCTGGCTAAATAGGTCCTTACAGGTATAGCATGCAGACTCTTGATCTCAAGGTTGTCAGTTTGAGCCCCATGTTGGGTATGGAGATTACTTAAAAAGAAAAACCTTTAGAAATGTGTTAATTTCCAAATGTTTGGAAAATTTAGTTATTTTTCTATTGTTCTTTGATATCATTATGATCAAAGAACATATTTTGTCTGGTATCAGTAATTTTCAACTTAAAATGTTTGTGTTACGATCCAGAACATGCCCTGTTTTGGTTAATGTTCTACGTGTAGTTGAATAGAATATGTATTCTGTTTTTGTTGGGCAGAGTGCTCTGTAGATATCAATTAGATACTTTTGGTTTTTGGTGGTGGTCATTTTTTTAATATCCTTGCTGATTTTATCTAGTGCTTCTCCTCTTTTTGAGGGAGAGATATTGACACTTCTGCTCAGGTACTGAGTGGAAGGTAGGCACTGACATATCTTCCTGGAGGTCAACAAAGGAAGTTTGTATAAATCCATGTTTTAGAAAGTTGGTGGTGGGGTGTGTGTGGAAACTGTGCCCAGAGGAAAGATAGAAAATACACTATCTTTTTTTGGCCCTGGACAATTTTTTGTGCTAGCTGAAAAGAGAGTAAGATTTAAGAAAGAAAAAATATCTTTTTTCTAATAGTAAGTTTTTTTTCCCCATCTTGCAATTAGAGTCAGGAAAAAAAAAGTAAAGCTTTTGATGCTAAATTTTCATGAAGCTTTGAGGAACAAGAGAGATCAACATACCCTGAGAACTGCTTTGGACTTGAAATATGAGGATTCAACCAAGAATTTACTTAAGCCTGAAGTTATTCTGGCATAGTATAAGCAGTAAGATCAATTAAGGCTTGGTTAGAAAAGTACAGATTTTACTCTTATTATTATTGTCTTTTTGTAATATTGAACTCTTTAAGAGTATCTGGTATTTAGCGCCCTTCACACTTTCTCCATGGAAGAAAAAAAGGAGCAACTAACACCCTGTTTATAAAAATAGTAACTTAGTTACATGTAGTTCTTGATATTTTTCAAAACCTTCTTCATTCATATTATCTCATTTGATCCATACAAGTCTGTGAGATTTGTAACAGGATTTTTCATTTTTAGTAATCTCAGAAAGTTTAAGAAATTTTTCTCAGGTTGTAGATTTGAGTAAAATAAAGTTCAGGTATTTTCATTCCTACTTGATTCTTTCATATCATACACTGCCTTTGAAAAGATGTACCTGTTTTCTCTAAAATGAGTAGAATTGACTTTAAGTAAAAGATTTGTATTGATTTTATAAGTATTCCAGTGATCATGTACTACTTCATTTTTCATAAAAATAAATTTAAATCATAAAGTTTTAATAGATTTTCAAACATTAACTTAATTATTAACCTACTCTTATATAAACTTGTTTTTTAATATCCTTTGATTATTTGCCAGTTGAGAACTATATATGTTTTTAATGGTAACTTATATGTTTGATTTCAAAATTTTCCCATTCTTTTTTTATTTTATTATTATTTTTTCATTAGAAAAATTAAAAATTGTATATATTAATTTTTGTGAAATTTCTCTTGTGATTCATTTGGCTATTTTCCCCCATACTTAGAAGTATTATATATTTTTTATTTCTTTCTATGATGGGTTTATAATATTGTGAGAAGATTTTATTACTTTTTTGTTATGTTTTGGTTGCCATACACTAAAATCTTTTACATTTTATTTATTTAATGATTTTTTTTTTTTTTTTTTTTAAGAAAGAGAGCATGAGCATGAGGGGTAGGTGGGGGTAGGGAGGGACAGAGGGAGAGAAAGAATCAGAAAGCATGCTCCATACTCAGCATAGAGCCCAACATGGGGCTCTATCTCACGACCCTGGAATTATGATCTGAGCCAAAAAAAGAGAGTCAAAGGCTTATTAACCAACTGAGCCACCTAGGCACCCCTCTTAGACCTTTTAAACTTATGTTATTTTGTTCTCTGTTTTCTGTGTCACCATTTCTACTTTCATACAAATACATATTACTTTTTTATAATTTTGCTTTATAATTTCATTATGTTTTTGTTTATGTTATACATGATTGAAATTACACTGCAATTGTACATAAACATTTTTCTTTAAAATGTTTTTTTCCTGCAGTGGAATACTATGCAGCCATCGAAAGAAATGAACTCTTGCCATTTACAACAATGTGGATAGAACTAGAGGGTATTATGCTGAGCGAAATAAGTCAGTCAGAGAAAGACAATTTCATATGATCTCTCTGATATGTGGAATTTGAGAGGCTGAGAGGCGAGGGCAGGGCTTGTGGCGGGTAGGGAAGGAAAAAATGAAACAAGATGGGACCGGGAGGGAGACAAACCATAAGAGACTCTTAATCTCACAAAACAAACTGAGGGTTGCTGGTGGGTGGGGGATAGGGAGAGGGTGGTTGGGTTATAGACATTGGGGAGCATATGTGTTATGGTGAGTGCTGTGAAATGTATAAGCCTGATGATTCATAGACCTGTACTCCTGGGGCAAATAATACATTACATGTTAATAAAAATGATTTTAAAAAATAAAGTATTTTTCCTAAAGGTGTTTTTTGGTCATTAGGTTCAGGATATCTATTTAAATATGATTAACATATATCAACTAGAAAAATAAAATAGTTTTTACATGTAGAGTGAGGAAATGAAAATCAAAATTGGTGTGTAGATTTCTTTGTTGGTATTTTTGACTTAAAATTTCTAACTTTGTGCTCTCTCCTTTTTTTTTTTTTAAAGAGTTATTTATTTGCATATATGTGAGAAGGAGAAGGGGCCGAGTTAGATGGAGACTGGGCTGGATCCCAGGACCCTGAGATCATGACCTGAGCCAAAACCAAGAGTTGGATGCCCAACTAACTGAGCCACCCAGCTACCCCAAATTTATGTATTTTCTATTGTTTCTTTAGTGAAAAGAAAAATTTTTTAAGTGACTAGAGGGGCACATGTGTGACTGAGTCTCAAGAGCATGGGACTCCTGATCCCTGGGTTATGAGGTCAAGCCCCATGTTCAACATAGAGCATACTTAGAAAAAACAAAACAAAAAACCAACCAAACAAAGGGGGAGGGGGAGGGATATGAGACACTGTGTGTGTGTCTTTAAAAGAGGTTTCAGAACTATACCAGATTACCTTAGATTTCTTACAAATAGCAAATAATGATTCTGTTGTAGTATCATTATTATTATTATTATTATCATTATTGGTTTGAGTAACTTCAGTAAGCGGAGGCGCAGATCTCATTGTTGATTGGTTAAATTAATTCTATCAGTACTATAACCCTGCATGATCCATGTTGTTTGGTGGTGTTTTATGGTTATTACATTCCTGGTTTTAATTTAAATTTATTATTTAGCTTAGTATTCTCTGGTAATGGTATTCTTTATATAACATAAAATATGGTAGCAAGGAAGATTGATATTCCACAGTGAATTAAAATGTGTCATTGTGATAGGCTCTGATCTTAAAATACAACTTACCTTGATTTAAAGATAAAATTTTTGTAGAATTGATTTTAAAATGACAGTTTTCCTTTTCAGATTATTATTCACCAGTTTGCCAGATAATCCTTTATATATCACTGCCTTGCTTTTGTAAAAGGTGGGCTTTAGTCTAAAGTCTATAATCAGGGCAGTGTAGAAGTAATAAAGATGGAGCTTTTTAGAAAATATAATTGTATGATTATATTTTGAAAATGGCCTCAAGTAATATTCTAAATAACTAAAAATTAAATAATTAACAAACTGGGAAAATATTTGTAGCAAAAATGATGGGTAAACAGTGAATATTAATATATAATTAATACAAAGCAATATAAGAAAATAAAGGAGTAAAAATTAGAGATTTTCAAAGTAAATACAGATAGTAAAAAAAAAAATTATTTAACGTAAACTTAAAGGCAATACTTCGACTCAGTAATTCTGTCTTTGATTATTTCCCAAGAGGATAATTCTAGATATTTAACATTTTTATATGTAAAGATAAAATAGTTATTTATGATAAATAATTATTCCATCTTAGGTAAATGATTAAATAATTTTTGGTTCATTTATTTGGTGAAATACTGGGAAGCTATCAAAAATTGGTATTTATAAGCACTATAATAGGATGGGTGAATGCTAAAACACTAAGTTGGACATTCTAAACAAGTGTAATTACAAATAAAAACAGGAACAAAAGAACTCATGAGTAGATTAAAAAAGAGGATAAGATTTTAAAGGAGTAGAGTAGACCTTTATTTTCACTTTTAAGCACAACCAAGATTTTAAGTATTTTAGGAACATCTGAAGGTTGCTTAAATTTCTCAGAGGCACATATCTGAATTGTGCTCTTTGCAAAGTTGGTGTGTAGGAGGGAGTCACTTTCATTGGTAAGTGACTATAGCCAGCTGCCCAGTTCCTGTATGTCAGCTTTTGCTTTTTCTGCTCTCAGATAAACATCCAGGGGGAGGATATAGTCTATTTTGGTGCTTCTGGAGAATTTGAAGATTTGTAAATTTCTCAGACATAATCATGTATATTCCAATGATCCACTTGGCTTTTGTGGCCTCAGAGTTGTGAGGTTATATAATTACTCCCTTTTGAAATGTTTTTCCTCTTTCTTTCTCTTTCCCCCTTTCTTTCCTTTTTTTGGGAGGAGAATGTGAGAGCTGGGGTGGGGGAGGAGTTGAGGGAAAGGGAGAGAATCTTTTTTTTTTAATTTTTAAATTTTTTAATAAACATGTATTATTAGCCCCAGGGGTACAGGTCTGTGAATCGCCAGGTTTACATGCTTCACAACATTCACCATAGCACATACCCTCCCCAGTGTCCATAACCCCACCACCCTTTCCCGATCCCCCTCCTCCCAGCAACCCTCAGTTTGTTTTGTGAGATTAAGAGTCTTTTATGGTTTGTCTCCCTCCCGATCTCATCTTGTTAGATTTATTCTTTTCCTACCCCCAGTCCCCTCACATTGCATCTCCACTTCCTCATATCAGGGAGATCATATGATAGTTGTCTTTCTTCGATTGACTTATTTCCCTAAGCATAGTAAGGGGAGAGAATCTTTTTTTTTTTTTTAAGATTTTATTTATTTATTTGACAGAGAGAGAGACCACAAGTAGGCAGAGGTAGGCAGAGAGAGAGGGGGGAAGCAGGCTCCCCGCTGAGTGGAGAGCCCCATGCAGGGCTCAATCCCAGGACCCTGGGATCATGACCTGAGCCGAAGGCAGAGGCTCAACCCACTGAGCCACCCAGGCGCCTCACGGGGAGAGAATCTTAAGCAGACCCCTCTGCTGAGCCAAGTGGGGCTCAATCTCCTGGACCCTGAGATCATGACCTAAACTGAAGTCAAGAGTCAGGACGCTTAACCGACTGAGCCACCCAGGCACCCTGAAATGTTTTTCCAATTTCTAAAAATTTCTTAATGAGCTTATTTTTAAAAGGAAAAGACAAAACTTTATCCAGTTATCAATTAATAATTCTAGCATTAAATTTTTCATGGACAGTATCTTTTGTTTTTCCTGCAGGGCCTCATCTACTATTAATCCCATCCAGACTTCGTCCTTTATATCTCTAGAAGTTCAGTTTGTGTATTACTTTATCCATGTCTTTACTAACATGTTTAGTCTTTTGAGTATACAAAGTACAGTTATAACTGTTGTAATGTCCTCATTTGTAATGCTATAATCTGTACCAGTGGTTCACACTTACTTAGTATTTAATGGAAAAATATAAAAATACGAAACCATATTTTTAGCATGTGTAAGCTACAAATACTACCCACCAACTTTAAGAATAGAATACTATAGTGGCGCCTAGGTGGCTCAGTGGGTTGAGCCTCTGCCTTCAGCCCAGGTCTCAGGGTCCTAGGATCAAGCCTTGCATTGGGCTCTCTTCTTGGCGGGGAGCCTGCTTCTCCCTTGCCCACTCCCCCTGCTTGTGTTCCCTCTCTGTCTGTCAAATAAATAAGTAAAATCTTAAAAAAATTTATTAGAATACTATAAGCCTTTTGTACAACCTGTCTCTACTAACTTTTCTTATTATTGTTAATGTTTGTATGTGTCCCTAAATAATATATTGCTTAATTTTGCATGTCTTAATATAAATCACTTCCTGCTGTGTGTATTCTTCTAAAACTTTGTTCTTCTTAATACTATCGATGTTGGTATTAATGTGTATATCTATCATTGTTTATTTTTACTCCTCTAAATTCGTATTTTGAATGAATGTTACATTTATCTCTTCCAGTTGGTGGTCATTTCGATTGTTTGCTTTGTTTTGTTTTTAACAATGCTGTTATGACCATTGTACATGTCTTCCAATATACATATATATGAACTTCTCTGGGTATGTGCCTTGGAATGGTATATTTTGGTCATAGAGAAATTCATATGAAATCGTATTAGATTATCCCAAATTGATTTTCAAAGTGGTTTTTAGTCATTTACAGTGTTTCTCTTTATATGCACATGTATACATCAACATGCAGATATACATATGTATGTATGTATTTATTACAGTTAACATGGTGATTAATATCTTCCTACCCAATATACTTCACTTTTTCTTCTTTTTAAGGATTACTTATTCCCATAAGCAGAATCATTGATTTAGAAGATGAGAATTCTGTTATTCTCTTAAGCTAGCCACCTTATTTTAATTTTTCAAATTATTTTTCTATATTTCTAATTTACTCTTTAGTTTTATTTGTTAAGAAGATTACATATGCATAGCATACTCAAATAGTTCTATAAGATTTATTATTTAAAAAATAACAATGCCTTTACCCTTTACTTTTCCCCAGAGGCAGTCATTTCAAAACGTTTTTGCTAATTCTCATGGTATTTACCCCCATATTTAACTAACCTACCTGTGTTTCCACTTTTTAGTTTTTAACTTCTTTGGCTTTCTATAATGAAGCATGAAGAGTTAGCCTCTTTGATTTCTTTTGACTTCAAGCACCATCTCAACTTGACACATGAACCCTTCCCTCATCTCTTTTGTTCCAAATCAATAATTTAGTGCTACCATATGAAAAATAAATGCACTGAATCATTTACCAAACTATAATTACCCTTCTTTTTGTTTGTTTTAAACAAAGGAGGATGATGGTAGCGGAAGAGGCAGTGAGGATTTTGGAATCAGTAAAGAGGATTTGTGTTGCAAAATAGAAAGAGAAATTGTTAGTGAACAGGAAGCCATAGAATTCGTGAGTGGGAGAGAACCATGAGAACATTTATTCTGCTAGCCAGGTGTAGTACTGATTAGAACCGTGAGAGTCTATTAAAATGACAGGCATATATCTTAGTAATAAAAGTCATATTGAGATATTGGTTTAGTCTGAAGACTAAGGAAATAAAAAGAAATGGGTTAGTCCCAGGAAATAATACAAGAACCAATCACTGAGATCAAGTGACTGCCTGGGTGCAAAGCATATGAAATTTATTCTGAAGTTTTAGTGTTTTAGACCAGGACAGTGGTAATAGGGGAAACCAGAATTTATTTTTTAGTACCTTAAATTTCAAAGACTTGTGTATATTTGACAAAAAAAAAAAATGCTTATGATTATGTTATCCATCCTCTTGATACCTGTGTTAGATGTTTTGGTTGAATTCCTTTTTCTTCTAATATTAGATTAAATTTTTCTCAGGTTAATTAAACAAAGAGATGACCAATATCATTTCTTTCCCATGAAAAGTAGTCTCATCATTTTCTTGCTTCTCAGGAGGTGATATGTTAAAGCCAAAGGATCTTGTTGGTTTCTTCATACATATTTTTGTATGGGAAAGGATTCAACAGGTATTAGTAATAAGTGACAGAAAGATAATTCTGGCTATGTACTCCACATATATTAAAGTTTAATTGTTAAAGTGTGACTAATGCTGGCATATTTCAAAATTTAGCATTTAAGGACATTTTATATATTTCAAAATTTTTCCTTTTTATGGAACATCAAAATATGAGTTTTTAATTCTGTCATTGTTCCAGCTTTAATTTAATTCCCCAGTTAATTTTTTTTAAAATCTATTTGACAGAGAGAGAGATCACCAGTATGCAGAGCAGCAGGCAGAGAGGCGGGGGGGGGGGGGGGGGGGAAGCAGTCTCCCTGCTGAGCAGAAAGCCTGATAAGGGGCTGAATCCCCGGACCTTGAAATTTACCTGAGCTGAAGGCAGAGGCTTAACCCACTGAGCCACGCAGGCGCTCTCTCCAGTTAATTTTGATAAGATTTTTACATTTTTATTCTTTCACTGAGCAAACTGGAGTACTATGGGAGGAATGCTATCTATCCTTTGAATATAAAGTTTTCTTCTTTCAGAGATTTGTGGGATTGGCCTGGGATGATCTAGTGAAAAGATGGAAGTCAGATCTGGATTTAAATTCTCTTTGCTGCCTACTAGCCAACTGAATTTTTAATAATTAAATAATATTTCTAGCAAGGCTGTTTAAAATATTACATATAATCGAAGCATACATAAAATAATAAAAAGATATTTTGTGTCTGATTTAATGCCCTCTATATGTTACGTGTTCAAAATTATATTTATTGTTATTGGAATCATCATCATCATCTTGTCCTTGGCCCCATTCCCTAGATATGTTTCACAAAGAGCAGATTGCGAAGACTTGAAACACTGATGGCCATTGTATGGGACAATTAAACAAGAGCAGACAACTTGATGTAATCCTTCCACTCTCCTGGCTAGGTGCTTGTGGGGTGTTGCTACTTTGTTTTTCTGTTGTTTTTCACCCCTTTCTGTACTGAACCTCTTTTATTAAAAAGCTGGTTTGTGGAGTAATCAGTAAGGAAAATAATAGGGCCTTTCTCCCTCCCAGGCAATAGAATCCTTTGTATTCCCAGTCTAGTATTTTGATTATTTTTTAAGTGATTATACCGTGTGGATGAACAGAATGGGGCAGTTGGAGAAGGAGTAGGTTAGATAATGTGATGGGGACCATTGTTTACCTTAAATAAGTATTGGAATTAATCATTTACTATCCTCTCACCCCTACTGGATGGTAGACTGTGATAACATAAACAATATTTACTTTCTTTTTGTTCCCATGACACCTAGCATAATACATTTTATCTTTATCTTTCAGAGATTGCAACTTTGTGCTTTGTTTTTCTTTCTTAGATTTTGCTACTTGGGGTGAGAAATTAAGTCTGGTTCATTTCTTTGGTGTCTGTGATTTATAAATATTTGATACTCAATAAAAGGTTTGAGTGAATGATTTGAATTGTCTCCAGAGCGACAGATCAGCATTCATAAGAGTAAAGCAACTTTTGGCTTTGTTTATCTCTGGAAAAGTATAAATGGAAGGAACCTTAGGGTTTATATCCTCTAGCTCTTTGTTTTTCAAATAAAGTAACTGGTACCAAAGGTGGCAAGACTTATATTCAGAAATATATTTGAAAGAAATAGAATCCAGACAGATCTCTTACTCATAGTGTCTCTCACCCCCCCCCCTTCTTTTTTTCTTACTTGTAGTATTTTTCCTCTTCAGATTACAGAAAAAAAGAAACACATTGATAACTGGCTGGAAAAGAAAATACTTATTTTCTATTGTGTGCATGCCTGTAGTTTGATTCTATATTGTCTAGTAAGTATTTTAGGGTAAACATAGCATTTCCTCATTGATCATTACCATGACTGGAGTCAAATATAGTTTTCCCAAAAAATTCTCTGAAAAATAAAATTTAAAATTAAAAATAAGATTAAAAACTTTTTTGTGTATTATAATCCACCCTACATTTACATAATGGATTGGTATATAAAGTACTTTGGCATTTCTTCACTTATTTTGATTCTGATGATAGTTTTAAGAGTTATATAGGGCGTGATTTATATGCTGTTGGCATTTTACAGGTGAAAAAATTGAGGCTTAATGAGGCTGGCTATATCTTGTGACTGTGATCACTTCGTGAGTAAATTAGGAGGCAGAATCCTAAGCCCATATGATTTAGAGGGGGTTTTGATATTGTTGTTGTTGTTTGATTTAGAGGTTTTTCAAAACTTTCCACTGGGGTAGTCTAAAGTCCCTTTAAATATGCACATTTAACAAAAATGCTTATGGTTGAGGTGCCATTAGCAATAACCACTGCTCAGTTGCCCTTCTGTTTGATTTCTTTTTGTCATCTTGTGTAGTACTAACTATATATATGGTGTTCTGTCAGTAGATATTAGAGTGGATAGTTAACTAAGTGGTTCGTTAGCAATCAGTAGGTAGTATGCTGTGACTTTGCTTAAGTAAAAGATGATTTAAGTGCTTGAAATATATTTTAAGAAGACTTAAAAAATCAGCTCCAATTAAAAGAATATGGTGAAAAACAGATTTGATATTCTGTTGAGTAATAGACAACAAAGTAATCTTCTATATAAAACAGTAGTATTTTTTAGAAATAATTTATCTTGTTAAAAATAAAAAACAGAGTCTTAGAACTGTGAATAAGCTGCGTAATCTTAAAATCTTGACCTTAGTTTTAGCATTTTAGTTACGTTAGATATGTCTAAAATAAGTCAAAACATAAAAATTTTTTAAAAACTATCAAATTTTAAGTATGCACAATTATTTTTTTTTTGTATGCACAATTATTGATCACATCTTTGTAGAGATCTTTTCATGATTCTTGCTCTGTATACTTTTATAAATAGAATGTTAATTCTATAAGTAGTTGATTCCTCTTTATAAATTTTTTATTCAATGATATGAAAATCCTTTAATGTAAGCTGCTCTTAGGTATGCAAAATCATATAAACTGACAGCATGATAAATTCTAGCATGCTAAATTATTTTCATGATTTATTAATTATTCAAATGCTGATTATTTCAGATATTTTGTTACTATAAAATAACTTAAAACTGTCTTGCAACAGATTTCTAAGGTTTCCAAGATCAGGATATTTCATTATATTTAAATAAATTTGATACTACTTTTTATGTAATGTGTTGACATTACTGGGAATTTACTATAATTATGATTTCTATTCCTGCTTTATCAACTCTATCTTATTTAGAATGTTTTGCTCCAGAGTGAAGTTATTTATTAAATAGAAAATGTTTGGGTAACTATATTTTTTTAAAATAAAAATTTGGAAAGGGAAGTATTTTGAAGAATTAGATATGGTAGTTCAGTGCCTTGATATTTATTCAATAGTGAAATACTTAAATGTGTGTGTTTTTTGGTGTTTTTTTTTTAATAGATTATCTTTCTCAAGGAATAGATCTTTCTGGAATAGAAGTAATAGAAAATGATTTACTTTTTATTGCAAGAGCTCGACTTGAAGTGGAAAATCAAGCTAAGCGCCTCCTGGAACAGGGTGTAGAGACACAGGTAATAAAAGTAATAGCATTTTGTTAATGTGTTAAATATGTTGTAAGACAGATGAAGATTTGACTTTGAGGTTAAAAAACTAATATATGCCCTCATCGCTGAAGAACCATGTCTACAGTTTAAATTGTAGAGTAGGGTATGGAGTTAAGTATAGGGAAATTTTACTTAATATATGTTTATCTAATTTTAAAAATAGATTACAAGATTTTAGTATGTGATATATAAAATATGAGATATAATTTATATGTCTATGTAGATAGACCGTTAATACCTGTTGAATATGCTTATTTTGTCTTAAGCACTGTTACTTATTTAAGCCTTTCAACAACCCAGTAAAGTCAGTATTGTTATTTCCGTTTTACAAATGAGGAGACTGAGAACTTAAGTATCACATGGTATATTTTGGATCCAGATATTAAGCACTCTAACCCCAGAATCTTGCACCATTTACAATCACTGTGTATATATTTGTTTATTTATTTATTTGAGTGTGAGAAAGCACAAGCTGGAGAGTGGCGAAGAGTGAGAGGGAGAAACAGGCTTATCGCTAAGCAGGGCATCCTGATGTGGGGCTCAGTCAGTACCCCAGGATCATGATCTGAGTTGAAGGCAAACATTTAACTGACTGAGCCATTCAGGGTCCCATTTGTGCCATAATTTAAAAATATATATATTTTGGCTTGAGATATTTCTTAGGTATCATTTGCCTGTTGCTAAATATTCTGTAGTTGAAGAAATCCAAAGTTATTGATGTAGTTGAATCAACAAATTAGATGTAACCTATTATTCTACATTTCAATTGCACCCAGATATTTTCTCCATTTGTATTGGACCCAAATACAATTATTAGTGTCTATTTTTATTTGGATCCTTTAAACTAGGTGTTGTATTTTGTGTATTTGTACTGGACAAAAATAATTTTACAAATATTTTATTCTCTAAGTAGTCTCTAAATCAGGAAGGTACTTGTTTGACTTCTGATTCTTCATGGTTAAAATTTAAAAAGCATAACTGAGTATCACTGTTTAAAATAAACTTTTGACATTGATTATTATTTACATAATGAAAAGTGAATGGATGATAAGTACATATGGAATGAAATACCACACACACACATGCATGTAGAGTGAAATACCACCATGTGAACACATCTGTAAAATCAAGCCCCAGTCAAGAAATGGGAAACTCCCGGGACGCCTGGGTAGCTCAGTTGGTTAAGCAGCTGCCTTCGGCTCAGGTCATGATCCCAGCGTCCTGGGATCGAGTCCCACATCGGGCTCCTTGCTCCGCAGGGAGCCTGCTTCTCCCTCTGACTCTTCCTTCCACTCTGTCTACCTGTGCTTGCTCTCACTCACTCTCTCTCTGACAAATAAATAAATAAAATCTTAAAAAAAATATATATATATATAAGAAATGGGAAACTCCCAGCCCTCCTGGGTTCTCTTCACTCCCTCTCATAGTCACTGCTGTCCTTCTTTCCCGAAGGTAACCAGTATCCCAACTTAGAATACTGGAGCTGAGTTTTACCTGCTACTGATTTTCTGACTTTAGGTCTCACTGTGAAAGTAAACTGCTTATACTGTTAAAAAAAAAAAAAAAAAAAGATACTCACCTACATCAAATTAGAGAAGATAATTTCAGAGAAATATTCAAGGAATTCCATGTCAACTTTGAATTAAGATGAATATTTCTGTAGAAAGTTGACCCATTTCATTTAGTTGTGAGAAGGGTAGCAATTAACATTTCAGAAAGTGAAGGATCCCAAGCCTTTTATATTCATCCAATGTCCATCTTATCACTACCTCACAGATTTCAAACTTTATGTAATACTATTTAAAATTTTTCCTGTGAAGTATATATTGCTATATATGTATGTACATATATGCTTATATCTTTAATCTATGCAATCCTTAGTATTTTATTACATTTCAGAGTCATGGGAATGAAGCCAAAAATGGTAGAAAAGAAGCATTACTAAAGTTTGTTTAAAATACCATTTTTCGGGCGCCTGGGTGGCTCAGTGGGTTAAGCCGCTGCCTTCGGCTCAGGTCATGATCTCAGGGTCCTGGGATCGAGTCCCACATCGGGCTCTCTGCTCAGCAGGGAGCCTGCTTCCTCCTCTCTCCCTGCCTGCCTCTCTGCCTACTTGTGATCTCTCTCTGTCAAATAAATAAATAAAATCTTTAAAAAAAAAAATACCATTTTTCAGTAGGGGTGGGTGATTTTAATATGGTGCAAAGGAATGGTTACTTTTAAAGACTTATTTTTTACCGTGTTCTTACATATCTAAAGTGGGGAAATATTTTCTAGGATAATTTTTCCTAACTAAATTCAATTTTAGATATGTTTTTGTTTTGGGGTACCTTTTAACAGTTGTCAAATTTGACTTTGCTTCAGTTTTTTTTTTTTTAAAGATTTATTTTTATTTATTTATTTGACAGAGATCAGAAGTAGGCAGAGAGGCAGGAAGAGAGAGAGGAAGGGAAGCAGGCTCCCTGCTGAACAGAGAGCCCGATGTGGGACTCAATCCCAGGACCCCGAGATCATGACCCGAGCAGAAGGCAGCGGCTTAACCCACTGAGCCACCCAGGTGCCCTGCTTCAGTTTTTAAATCATATTAAATTTAAAGTAGAACTGATAAACCTGTAAGAAATTAGTATCCTTAAACATTAATAGTGTTAAAAATTTGAATTGTATAAAGTTAATGAAAAGATTATTCAAGTAGATAACTGTCATTATTTAGCTAATGGCCCATGTCTAATCAGTGAGATTAAGTTAGATAAAGAAGAAAAAAAATAAAAATAATATGTGTCTTCACGGGTAGATGTGGGATGATCTGCATGGATCTGAGAACAGTCAACAGGGAGCTATAATTTTGTATGTCTCAGTGTGGTTTGAAGGAGGGTAGTTTCTGCTTAGTAGATGGAAATATTATCTCTGTTCTAGGCTGTCTGGGTTATATTAGCAAAGTTTGTCGTTCATTAGTCAGCATTATCCAATTCATTTGTCTCATTTAGAGTCTATAAATATAAAGTAACCAACCTGAGAATAATTGGGCTTCTACATAATTTTCCTAAAGAAAGAAAAGTGTACCAATCTGCCAGTATTAACATTCTGGTTCATTTTACAATTTCTACAGTATTTGTCGTATATAAATTAATATTCATGTTTATGACATTTATTAATGAATTTAGTCACGTGTGTCTGTCTCTCTCAGACCTGAGTCCTCTGGGTTATTTTCACGATGTCCGCTTTCTGCCTTTGCAGAACTGACATTAAACCGTCAACAGTAATGATGCTACTGAAATAATGCTTCTTGGGAGACAAGGTGGAAGGAGTCTATATGGGAACCTTTTGCCTTACCTCTTAGAAAGCAGCAAGACAGAGGTGTCATCCGGCTGGGTCAGCAGGCAGTTCAGGAATTAAAAAAGAAACTAACCTTTATTGAATGCAGTTCTTTGCCAGGATTTGTGGTTAGTCACTATACATTTGTTATTTCAGTCGTAGGAACAAATATGTGAGGAAGATATAATTATCCACTTTTTATACTTAAGGAAACAAAGCCCTGGAAAGGTTAAGAAATTAGCTGAAGATTACACAGCTAGCAGGTGGTAGAATCATGGTCTGGGAATGCCAACTTTCCACCTTTCTTAAATAAGACCAAGCACTTTATTCTAATTTTGTTAAATAATCATATTTTAAATTATTTGACAATCTGCAAAGTAATTTATGTTGAGAAGAATTTTTATACCATAAAAATTTCTTTGGGAAGTCTCCATGTGATGACTAATCTAAACCAGTTCTTTAGTATTCCTCAGAATTTTTATGTTTCTCTGGCCAACTTTTTTCCCCCCTATTCTCTGCAGTTAGTATTTCCATCAACCTTGCCCGCTTTGCCACACACTCCAGTTAACCCTGAGCAGATACTCTTAATTTCTACTTTGTACACAGACCTCTCACGCTGCCTGTGCTCGGGGCCCCAGTGTATTAGGAACCTTATCTCGTTGTATTTCCACATTCTCCTTTCTGTTTTATGCTCTGTCTTGTGTTCTTTTCCTTCTCATCAGCATTTACACATGCATATTTGATGCCAGTTTCCCCTGTGTTCTCTGCTTTTCAGGCTCACAGGCTTGCTTTTCGTTTTTCACATGCCTACTTTCCTTCCTTCTTTAGGGCTTTCATGTTCCTTTTAGGCCTGAAATACTCCTTCCACTTCCCATTAAAACAGATGCTGCAGCTTGCATCTATTTTATTCTCAAATCACATTCTCCCATTTATTAGATGTCACTGAAATAGTTAAATGTGGGGTGCCTGGGTGGCTCAGTGGGTTGAAGCCTCTACCTTCGGCTCAGGTCATGATCCCAGGGTCCTGGGATCAAGCCCCGCATCAGGCTCTCTGCTCAGCGGGGAGCCTGCTTCCCCCCCCCCCCGCCTCTCTGCCTTCCTCTCTGCCTGCTTGTGATCTCTGTCTGTCAAATAAATAAATAAAATCTTTAAAAAAAAAAAGGAAATAGTTAAATGTTTTATTAATATTTATTGTAAATATAGACTAAAAGAATGACAGCATTTTAATTTGAAGTATTAATGCAATAATGAAATACTGCACACTAATCAGTTTATAGGCTCATAACATGAACAGAATTTTTCAAAAAATAAGGAACTTTTGAAAAATGTTACATCATCACTTGCATTTAATAATCAACTTCTGACATTAATTTGGCTTCTCAAAAATAGTGATTTCTTTTTGAGTGTGTAGTTGATAGCTATCATTTTTAGTGTCAGTTAGTTATAAATCTTAACTTTATTAAAAGAAAGTTTATTTTCTTGGCATTCTTTTTCCAAAACCAAAATTTTAGTAAATATAGATAATTTCTCTTTGATCATTACTGTTTTTTCCTGGTTAATTGCATAAATGTGCTATTTTCAGTTGTAGGTTTTAAATGGCTTTGTAGTATCACCAAATCTCTGCTATAGTGTTTCATAATTTCTCTTTTTGAAGACATAAGCTAAATGACTACTGAGATATTGAAGAGCTCTTGTTTCTTCCTGCATAAAAAATATGAAAGTAAACTAACCTCACAAAGGCTGTATTATTTCTATATGGAAAAGATTCGTAGAGGTATCACTACCATTTTCTTTATTAAGAGTTTGGAAGGATTGATGACTTGGAGTGCATCTTCTGGTGAAGCATACCATATCACCACATTAGAAAAAACATTCTTCAATTCACTTGAAGAATGAATCTTTGTCACAGATATGGGGCTTGATATGGCTTCCATCCGCAGCAATTCCTTTCCTCCAATTTCTCTCTGTCTCTTTTGTACTGATCCTCAGAATCTTTCGCTGACAGAAGCCAGACAAAGAAAGAGAGAACCTTATGATATTTTCAGGATTGCAGCAGATTCATTACCTCGAGCTCTAACTAGCTTTCAAAAATAGGTGACAAAGATTTTGATCTGGATGAGTTCCTGCATCACCATAGATACCAGGCCTCCACAGTGAAATGATGACATTTTAATTAGAAAGACAGCTTTAACTTGTGAATTATAAGCTTTCCCGGTAAACAAGTGCAGGACTTTCTGGAGTTTCCAGGATGGGGGAAGATGATGTACTTAGTCACTTGTCTTTAAAAGTTATCAGGACAAAGGTCTATGTGATCTGTTCTTTCAGAGCTTAGTACTCGGCAGTGATCTCCCTCGTGGTAATTGTTGCCAGTGCTAGGAAGTAAATATCCACAGACCTGTCTTTTCCCTGAGGCAGAAAACCTCCTTGGTCAAGTGAGCCCAAGGTTCTGGTGCTTATCAGTTGACAACTAACAGTACTGTGACAGTGAGGTCTAGACAAGAGTCTTTCTAAGAGATGACATTGTAGAACTGAAGTTCAATAGATAAATGTCTCCATAACACGCAGTAAGTGACTATGATATTATGAACCCTTTTTACTTTTGTAATTAAAAATTCTCAGTTTGCTTCTAGCATAGAGAGGGTACCAATTTAAATGCGTTGTGTTGAAGATCTGTGGAAATTAAGCATTTCCTAAGCTTCAAAAACACTTCCTGGCAAAGTTGAACAAAGAAAAAAAAATTCCTTTTATAGCTACTTATGGTAGTTCAGCATACAGTACTTCTTTTGTGATCGCTTTTCTTCTGTGCTGGCCCAACCAACACCAGTAGTAGACTTGGTGTCAGTTGATTTGTGAAGTTGGATATCTGCTTTTAAAGGTCTAGATCAAAAGCTTTTGCACAGCAAAGGAAACAGTTAACAAAATCAAAAGACAACTGACAGAATGGGAGAAGATATTTGCAAACGACATATCAGATAAAGGACTAGTGTCCAGAATCTATAAAGAACTTAGCAAACTCAACACCCAAAGAACAAATAATCCAATCAAGAAATGGGCAGAGGACATGAACAGACATTTCTGCAAAGAAGACATCCAGATGGCCAACAGACACATGAAAAAGTGCTCCATATCACTCGGCATCAGGGAAATACAAATCAAAACCACAATGCGATATCACCTCACACCAGTCAGAATGGCTAAAATCAACAAGTCAGGAAATGACAGATGCTGGCGAGGATGCGGAGAAAGGGGAACCCTCCTACACTGTTGGTGGGAATGCAAGCTGGTGCAGCCACTCTGGAAAACAGCATGGAGGTTCCTCAAAATGTTGAAAATAGAACTGCCCTATGACCCAGCAATTGCACTATTGGGTATTTACCCTAAAGATACAAACGTAGTGATCCAAAGGGGCACATGCACCCGAATGTTTATAGCAGCAATGTCCACAATAGCCAAACTATGGAAAGAACCTAGATGTCCATCAACAGATGAATGGATCAAGAAGATGTGGTATATATACACAATGGAATACTATGCAGCCATCAAAAGAAATGAAATCTTGCCATTTGCAACAATATGGATGGAACTAGAGCGTATCATGCTTAGCGAAATAAGTCAAGCAGAGAAAGACAACTATCATATGATCTCCCTGATATGAGGAAGTGGTGATACAATATGGAGGCTTAAGTGGGTAGAAGAAGAATAAATGAAACAAGATGGGATTGGGAGGGAGACAAACCATAAGTGACTCTTAATCTCACAAAACAAACTGAGGGTTGCCGGGGGGAGGGGGTTTGGGAGAAGGGGGTGGGATTATGGACATTGGGGAGGGTATGTGATTTGGTGAGTGCTGTGAAGTGTGTAAACCTGGTGATTCACAGACCTGTACCCCTGGGGATAAAAATATATGTTTATTAAAAAATTAAAGTCTAAAAAAAAAAAAAAAAAAGTCTAGCTTTCTGTCTTTAGCTGCTGCAAGTTTTCCTGGCTTGTCTCATGTATTCTAGAACATTTGAATCTATATAAACTCCTTTTGTATATTTGGTCCCAAGGTACTTTTTGGTTTTGGGTTTTTTTGCCATTTACAAAATACAGAGTTTCAGTAATTTTTCAACTCTTGTTGAAATATTCTTCTTTTTATTCATTTTTTAAACTTAAGTAAATTAACATACAATATCCTAGTTTCAGGTTTATATTATAGTGATTAGATATTTTTAAATGTTATAAAATGATCACTGTAAGTCTACTTAATGTCACCATACAAAGTTCTTACAGTGTTATTGACTGTACTTCCTATGCTGTACATTACATCCCATGACTTAATTATTTTATAACTGCAAGTTAGTACTTCTTAATATCCTTTACCTATTTTGCCTGCCCCCTCAATCCCTCCCTCATTTGGTTACCAGCAGTTTGTTTCCTGTGAGTCTGTTTCTGTTTTTATTTTTGTTTTAGGTTCCACTTAGAAGTGAAATCTCATGGTATTTGTTTTTCTGTGTCTGACATTTCACTAAACTTAATACCCTCAAGGTCCATTCATATTGTCATAAATGGCAAGACTTCATTCTTTTGGCTTTTTTAATTTTAATTTTATTTTTTTAAGTAAGCTCTATGCCCAACCTGGGGCTTGAACTGATGACCCCAAGATCAAGAGTCGGATGCTCTACTGACTGAGCCAGCCAGGCACCCCAACATTTCATTCTTTTCTATGGCTACTCAACAGTATGCATACACCACACTTTCTTTATCTGCTCATCTGTCAGTGGACAGTTAGGTTGCTTCCCTATCTTGGCTATTATAAGTAATGCTGCAGTAAACATAGGGGTACATATATCTTTTTGAATTAGTGTTCTCATTTTCTTTGGGTAAATACCTGGTAGTGGAATTGCTGGATCATATGGTAATTCTATTTTTAACTTTTTGAGTTTTCCCAAAGCATTTTTTTTGACCCAAAATAAACAACTTCAGGATGGGTAGGTGCTATGGATGAAGGGTATTAAAGGTACAAACTTCCAGGTAAAGAATAAATGTCTTGAGAATGTAATATACAACATTGTGACTATAGTTAATACAATAGTACTGCTGAGAGGATAGTCCTTAAAAGTGCTTATCACAGGAAAAAAATCTGTAACTATGGTTACCTAGACTTTATGATGATCATTTTGCAATATACACAAATATCATATCATTATGTTGTACACCTGGAACTAATATAATGTTGCATGTCAATTATACTTCAATTTGAAAAGAAGCAATTTGAAAGGATGATTATAGTAAGAGCTCTTCAAGTTAACCAGAGCTAAATGTTTCATGTATTTCCTTTACTAAATTCAGTGGATAATTTGTCATTACTACCCCCATCTACCACAAATATTTGTCTGTTTGCTCCTATCACTGTTAGCTTTCCTTAGATTTAATAGAGATCTGGGGCAGGGGTGGGGGGGCTCCTGGGTGGCTCAGTGGGTTAAAGCCTCTGCCTTCAGCTCAGGTCATGATATCCGGGTCCTGAGATCGAGCCCTGCATTGAGCCCTGCATCGGGCTCTCTGCTCAGCAGGGAGCCTGCTTCCCTTCCTCTCTCTCTGCTTGCCTCTCTGCCTACTTGTGATCTCTGTCTGTCAAATGAATAAATAAAATCTTTAAAAAACTTTTTTTAAAAACTAAAAAAAAAAGAGATCTGCATGAGCACATTTATATTTAAATAAGGTTTATGACATGTGTAAATAGTAATTTTAAAAATTACTCTTCTGTAGTTAATATGTTGTTATATGTTGTTACTAATAATAGTAGTGTTATTAATTTGTACTGACCTGGTGTTATAGAACTTAAAAAGATACTGATCTCTAAATGTTTTCCCCAAAGTTTAGTCTTATTATTTAGCTTGTGCTTGCTATTTTATCCTTAAATTTGGAAATTAATTTAAACTCTTATTTAAACACTCTAAATCAAGGGTTGGTACTGTGGATTTTGCTATGGCCCAAGTACTAAGAATTGTTTTTGCATTTTTAAGTGGTTGAAAAAAAACAAAGAAGAACATGCAATGGAAACCATATGTGTCCTGGAAAGCCTGAAATATACTTACTTTTGCGCCCTTTAAAGAAAAAGTATACTGATCCTTGCTTTAAATCATTTTATTTTCTTCTTCGTGTATGTTTTAGTATTTTTCTTTCTTCCTTCTCTCCACAACCCCATTCTCTTCTGTAGCATTTCAGTTATCATATGGTACTGCTCTGTGTTTTTGTTTTATGCCAAATGTAAAGTGGTACTGTTATTTTTGTTTCTGCATTTTGTATTCATGCTATTTTCTTATTCTTTGATACATTTTCTTGTCATGAACAACCTACTGTAACATTGGTTACTTTGTTTTTAGATTTAATTTTGTTGCTATCTTCTAGTGTAGATTCACTCTAATTCAGTCTAATTAACTGTCTACTTTCAGCCGTAGGGTCTTTTGGCATTATAGCTTTCCATAGTTTTCCAGTTCACTGAGTGGCATTTCATTTTCATACTGCCCTGTGAATAATTTTTTCAATAACTGACTAAATTTTTATTATATTCACATAGAATCTATCCCTGTTCTTTGTCTAAAATTTGTGTAATTATTTTCTGTTTCTCAAAAACTCAGAACTTTTTATTTGGGCAACTCTTATTTAAATGATTTTTACTTAATTTAAACAATCTAATGCTGGCTTTTTATTATAGTAGCAAATACTTAAATTTTTATTTTGTAATTCAGAAGAAAAGACCCAGGTAACCGCTTTGGGTCACTCAAGATTAGTTTGCATTTTCTACAGTTTCATATAACCAAAGTCATAGTGTGGTTTCTCATGTCTGAGAAACACGAGACATGTCTGACATGATGAAGACATGATGAAGAAACATGTCTGTTCTCCATCATAATTATTTTGAGATCAATCCATGTTGAATGCTTTGGTGGCTTGGTCCTTTTTTATTGCAGATTAGTATTCCATTTTAGTTGAAGTACTTTTATCTGTTAACTAATTGACAGACATCTGGGGTTATTTCCAGATTGAGGCTATGTAAATAAGGCTGCCATGGGCCAAGTACAAGTCTCTGTGTCAGCATATGTTTTCGTTTCTCTTGGGTAAGTATGAAATGCAAGAATGGTTGGGTTTTTGCAAAGAATGGTCTATTTACTTTTTAAAGAAACTAGCAGTTTTCCAGAGTGGCTCTATCTTTTCACATTCTCACCTGAGTAGGTTAGGGTTTCTCCAGGTCCTTACCAAATTCGATGTTGGGAGTCTTTTTTAATTTTAGACATTTGAACAGGTCTCGGAGGTAGTAGATTCTCATTGTGGTTTTAATTTGCCTTTCCCCTAATAGCTGATGTGACCAGCTTTTCCCATATGCTAAATATGAAAGGTCTTTGATCGGTATTTAAAGAGTTTATTTTATTCTTCTTACTGAAATGTAAGAATTCTTAATGTATTCTGGATACAGATCTTTTGTCACATATGTGTATTGTAAATATTTTCTAAGGCTTGCCTTTTTTCTTTTTGCATTGTCATTGAGGTGTAATTTAACATACCATAACATTCGTTCATTTAGCGTATAGTTTGATGAATTTCAGTCAATTTGTACAATTGTGCAACCATGTCACAACACACATTTTGGGAAAACTGTTATCGCCATGAAACCATTCCCTCATGCCTGTTCGCAGTCAGTCCCTTCTCCCGCTGCTGAACCCAGGCAATCCCTGATCTGCTCTCCATGTCCATAGATCTGGCTTTCTCTAAAATTTCATAAAAGTGGAACCACACAGCATGTATTCTTAGACATCTAGTTTCTTTCACTTAGCACATTGTTTTATTTAGGTTCATCTTTGTTGTTGCATGCATAAGTGATCCTCTTCTTGCTTAGTAATATTCCATTCTGTGGATATAGTCACCGTTCATGTATCTATAGGTTGTTGGACATTAGATTAGTTACAGGTTTTTAGCTATTAAGAATAATGCTGCTCGCGTCCCTGATTGGCTCAGTCAGTTAAGTGTCTTATTTCAGCTCAGGTCTTGATCTCAGGATCAAGGATGCATTCAAGCCATGCATTTAGAAAAAAGAAAGAAAGAATAATGCTGCCTTTTCCCCCCACTTGATATCATCTTTTTGAAGAGCAAATTTTTTTAGTTTTGACAGACCGGTTTATCTGTGGTTTTGTTTGCATGTTACATAAAATTTCTGCCTACCCTAAAGGTGCAAATCTTTCTTCCTGTGTTTTTTTTGAGAATTTATGAGTTTATTGTTTAATTTTTATGTTAAGTGTAAGGTTCATTTTTTCCATAGAAATAGGCGGTCGTTTGAGCACCTTTTGTTGAAAAGGGTTATTTTTTCTTTCATTGAATTAATTCATTGTGAATTGGCAGATATTTTGGCACCTGGAGAATATTTAATTGCCTGTCATTCTTTCTACTGATAGTTTTAACATTTATTGATGATTTTTGTCTAAATCATTTTATATTTTTCATTGGAGAATGTGAAAGTGATTTCTATTTTTGTTATTCCTCTGTTTTTATTAGCTGTGATTCATTTGTAAAGAAGAACTTTCACTCATCAACTCAGGAAATTTGGTTACCCTGAACTGTAATTCCTTTTTAAAATGATCAGTAAATATTTAAATTTTGCACCTTTATTATCAATTTACAAAGTAGTGAGTTGCTATGATAGCCACCTCCAGTGGCAGCAAATGTGGTATGATTTTGTTCTCTTTTGTTTTTCCTTCTTTTTTTTTTTTGAAGAACTGTTAGGGACTCATGTATTTTTATATATGTGGTGCTGGGTGAGACTGCGAGAGCTGTGACACCAAGCCAGACTAACGATGGCTTAAAAATAGGGATTTGTCTGGTTGTGGGTGGTGCTAACATTGTTTCAGCTGTTCAATAAGGATTCAGGTCTTTCTTCCATTCTGTCATCCTTAGTGTCCTTTGCTGGTCACATCATGGTCTCCCACCACTAGGCATCATGCCCATGTTTGACGTGTGAATATGGGGCAGTGTCAGCTGCCAGCCAAAAGGCAGGGCAAATCTTCAGAACTGCCCCAGGAGACCTGTTTTTCTGTCTTATTGACCAGATCTGGGCCGCATGGTCATCCCAGCTGTCAGGAGTACTGTGGAAGCAAGGATCTGGCAGAGAAGCACAAAATTGTCAGCATTGGCTTGCGCTGCTTATGGGCCATTGCTGGGGGCAGAGTGCATTGTCACCCCAGGAGAAAATTAGGTTTTTACTTTAGAAACATTGGGAACATTATGTTAAGAAAGGAAGAACTGAATTTCAGGGAGTAACTAGTAATGCCTACCATAAATGTCTTTGATAAAGCACAGAATGACTAGAATTATTCTGTTACTTAAAAAGATAAGCCAAATTTATACATTTGACTTAAAAGTGTAATTATATTAAAAGAATAACATTTGGGCCTTAGTATATTGTTGTCTTATTTTCCTATACTGTCATTGTCCTATAAAATTCATTTTACTATTGAACACATTTTAGTGTCCTTGAAAAACTATCTACTGATCTTTAATGCAATGAGAATGTTATTCTGGGGTCCCTGGCTGGCTCAGTTGGTCGAACATGTTACTCTTGATCATGGGGTCATGAGTTCAAGCCCCGTGTTGGGGGTAGAGATTACTTTAAAAAAAAGAGAGAGAGAGAGAGAGAATGTTCCTCTAAGCATTGACATCATTTAAATATTTTTATTTAATGCCAATGTATGACTTCAAATGCTCTCTAGATTTGATACTCTAAATCTGTTATCCTTTGATACCCCCTTTTCCATTTTCTGTGTGTCATCACTTCTTCTGCAGAACCCTCTTCTTCCTGTCCATGTTCACTCCTTTTTTACTGTCCTTTTTCCTTGTCTTTCTATAGCTCTTTTATTTTCTGCTTTTCTTCTAAAAGGGCTAGAATAAAGTTGATTTCTGGTTGATAAGATCATATTGTGCTATTAAATGTCCTTCTTAGTTTCTTAATTTCATTTGGGTTATGCACTGTTGACTGTTGATTGTTAACAGGTTCTGAAATAATCATATTAGGTTAGCTGAGAAGTACATATCCAGCATTAATGGCCTGCATGTTACTGAATCAGAGAAGACACTGGTAAGCTCTAAATCACAACCAAGGTAGCTAATATAATTCTTGCTTTTAAATTACGTTATTTAATGTGATTCTCTCTTCCTTTAGGACATGTAATCTCCCATGGAGCTCCATTAAGTTTTCAGTGTTTTAGGCATGTTGTAGCTCCAGAAAAAGTGTCCAGTGTGTCTGTCCCATTAGGGCATATGGCTAGGAGATTATAAATTGCCTTCAGTATTTTGGCCTAATATACACTTGTTATGTATAGGGTGTTGTGAGTTTATTAATACTATTTTTGTTAAATAAAATAGTTAGAATTTTTAATTTGTAAATTACTGTGTATGTTTTAGGTACTGAGCTTTTCCTTGTTTTAAATTTACCTGAAAATCAGCCTGATTTTATTAAGTACATCTTCTACTGAGGGCATGGTTTAAAGAATTACCTGCTTTGTGGTAAAGATGATTAAACTTGTATCCTTTCTCTGCTGTAAAATAAAACTACAGAAAGTGTATTATTTTATTTTTACTCAGCAGTAAGGACTGGCTGTGTAGTGAAACATAGCTTGTTCTACTTGTTCTCTGAAGTTTTGCTTGAACTGACTTTGCATCTTTCTCACTGTAATATCTGTGCTTTTGAGGGACACTAAGTTGATCTCTCCCTTTCCCTCCCTATCAGCCCCCTCTCTGAATGTATTTCTGGGGTTCCTTGGGGTTTTTTTCCCCCTTTTTCTTAGTTTTTGTTTTAATTGAGTATGGAACGGCTTACTGATCAAACTTTGAGGAAATACTGTATTTCTAAACCTCACTAAGGAAAAGTAAAATTTCAGAATCTCATGCCTGCCTTTCTAGTTCAAATCAGTTGGGGAAACAGCTAAGACTATCATAGGACTTAAAGCTTTATGAACTGAGTCACTTTGGAATGGTGCACAGACTGTTACAACAGAATAGCATCAGCTGAATTTATATTCTACATTCGTCCTTTTCTTTTCTCAGCTCATTTCTTATATGAAAGCTAAAGAAAAAGAATTTACCTGCTGAACAATTATTTCAGTAAGGGAAGGAATGAAATGTGATTGTCTTTATGATACAAGGAGTATTTGATCCTTTCAGACTTTTAATATAATTTCAGGCTATCCTTCACAGTCGTACATTTATGTCATTTTTGCATTTTGTTTCCACTTAAATCAAATTGTCACTCTCTCCATTTCTGCTGCTAGTTATATGAAATTTTTCAAGTTGTATTAAACTTTTGACTTAATATTATATTTATGCTCATGAAGGTCATCTCCTATTAGTTTACAGCTTACTTAGTAAGTGCTGAAATACTAATTGCTGCTTCATAGAACAATCTTTACAGCAGTCTGCCTAGATCTCTGTTCCATTAGCTCAGTGCCAGCTGTTGCTTTGGTTACAGTGTTACTGTTTTGGCAAGCTTTTCAAGGATCTTAACTGTGTTGCTTTTCTGACTATATTATTATGGTATTTTCTTTTCTTCCCATATAATACTACTAAGGTATTGGAGGAGAAAGGAAAAAATTACATTATATTTATTTGTTTCTAAAGCAGGAGAAACAATTTTAGTTTAATAAAAAGAAAGTGGTTGTGCCATCTTCTGAAATGCTTTTGAAGAGGTAGAAATTTATCTTGATCTATTTATGAAATTATCCCTTTCTTCTCTGTTACATGGGCTTTAATCTCACTTTATATCACAATTTATGATAAATTTTATATAAGATTAAAAGATTTCTTGAAGGTCACAGTGACAATTTGTAAAAAAATTATCCTTAGAATTGACTGTCTTATTTAAAAGAGAAGACATTGTCTAGAAGACATGGCCACCTTTTCAGCAGAAGCTTATCTCTTGCTAGCATGGTATTTTTCAAATATGTTTAGTCTGTATGTTTTGAGAGCTCTTAAAATTTGCCAGAGAGTATTTCTTGCCTGCAAAACTGGCATATCTGGAGATCTTCTCAATCAAGTGATGATGGGATGACCTGTGGTAGAGTACAGAGTCAACAGGAAAGGGCCCAAGACCTAAAACTGGCCAGCTGTGGGCCTGCTCTCTTGCTGCCTTGGTTTCCTTAAGTGTAAAGTGAGGATAGGAATACTTATTCTGCCTATATTGTGATGACAAATTAATATCAGTAAATATGAAGGCTCTTTAAAACGGGGAAGACAGTATGGAGGTTCCTCACAAAATTAAAAGTAGAATTACCATGTGATGTAGTAACTCCACTACTGGGTATTTACCCAGTATAATTTGAAATAATATATACACCCTTATGTTTATTGCAACATTATTTGAATGCAATAGCCAAAATGTGGAAGGCACCCAAGCAGCTGGGCAAGTTTGCATTCCCGCCCACACTTATTGTTCCTTATGTCTTTGAAGTTAGCTATTCTGACAGGTGTGAGGTGATATCTCTTTGTAGTTATGATTTGCATTTCTCTGATGATGAGTGATATTTTGCATCTTTCCATGTGTCTGTTGACCATCTGGATGTCTTCTTTGGAGAAATGTCTACTCATGTCTTCTGCCCAATTTTTAATTGGATTCTTTCTTTTTGTGTAGTGAGTTATGAAAGTTCTTTATATATTTTGGATACTACCCTTTATCGGATATCTCATTTGCAAATATCTTCTCCCATTCAATAGGCTGCCTCTTAGTTTTGTTGACTGTTTCCTTCACCATGCAGAAACTTCTTATTTTGATGTAGTCCCACTAGTTTATTTTTGCTTTTGTTTCCCTTACCTCAGCAGACATATGTAGAAAGATGCTGCTACTGCCAGTGTTAAAGAAATTATGGCCTCTGCTCCCTTGAAGGATTTTTATGGTTTCAAGTCTCACATTTAAAAATCAACTTTGGGGGTGCCTGGGTGGCTCAGTGAGTTAAGCCGCTGCCTTCGGCTCGGGTCATGATCTCAGGGTCCTGGGATCGAGCCCCGCGTTGGGCTCTCTGCTCAGCCGGGAGCCTGCTTCCTTCTCTCTCTCTCTCTCTGCCTGCCTCTCTGCCTGCTTGTGATCTCTCTCTGTCAAATAAATAAATAAAATCTTTAAAAAAAAAAAAGTAAAAATCAACTTTGAGTTTATTTTTGTGTCTAGTGTAAGAAAGTGGTTCAGTTTCATTTTCTTTTGTGTCACTGTACAGTATTCCAAACATGGTTTGTTGAAGTCCATTAGATATTCTTGGCTCCTTTGTCATATAATAACTGATCGTATAATCATGGGTTTATTTCTTGGCTCTCTATTCTGTTCCTTTGATCTGTGTGCCTGTTTTTTGCCAGTACCATACTGTTTTGATTTCTACAGCATTGTAGTATATCTTGAAGCCTGGGATTGTGATCCCTCTAATTTTGTTCTCTTCAAAGATTGTTTTGGCTATTTGGGGTCTTCTGTGGTTCCATACAGATTTTAGGATTATTTGTTCTAGTTCTATGAAAAATGAAAAATGCTATTGGTGTCTTGATAGGGATTGCATTAAATGTGTAGGTTGCTTTGGGTAGTAATGGAGCTTTTAACAGTATTTTTTCTTCCAGTTCATGAGCATGGAATGTCTTTCCATTTCTTTGTGCATATGCATGTTTTTCTGTTGCCTTTAATCTTTTGTATTGATTTCCTAGGGCTGCCCTAACGAATGACCACATACTAGGTGACTTAAAGCAACTAAAGTTTATTTTCTCGTAATTCTGGTAGTTAGAAATCCAAATCAAGATGTTGGCAGGGCCACACTCCCTCTGGAGACTATGGAAAAAGCCTTCCAAGCCTCTTATTTAACTACTCCTGGCTCCACTCTGTCCTTCACGTTCCATGGCTAGTAACTGTTTCACCCCAATCTCTGCCTCTGTTGTCAAACATTACCTTTTTCATGGTGTTTGTCTCTGGGTGTTTTATTCTCCTTTAAGGACATCAGTCATTGGATTTAGAGCCCACCACAATCCAGTATGACTTCATCTCAGTTTAACTGGTTATATCTACAAAGACCTTTCCTCCAAATAAGGTTAGAGTCTGAGGTTTCAGGTGGACGTGAAATTGTTGGGGACAAGGAACAATAATTTAGACACTAAACCATCTAAAATTTTATCTGTTTGTACAGTGTGTAAACATTTGGCAGCTCATGCTGCCTCAACAGAAACCATAGGCTAGGTAGGTGGCTTAAATAATAGATATTTATTTTCTTACAGCTCTGGATGGTAGAAAATCTAAGGTCAAGTTTGGGCAGCGTTCAGTTTCTGGTGAGGAGTCTCTCCTGGCTTGCAGACAGCTGCCTCATTTCTGTGTTCTCACATGATAGAGACACAAGAGTATACAAGCTCTCTGGTATCTTCTTTTATAAGGCACTAATGCCATCAGACCAGGGTCCTACCTCAGGACTTCATCTAACCCTAATTAACTCCAAATAATCCCATCTGTAAATAACATCACATTGGGTGTTAGGGCTTCAACTGGTGGGGGGCCAGGAGTGGGAGTGAGACAGACACAGAAATTCAGTCCATAACAAATTGCAAAACTAAAATACATATTTTACATTAGCCAATATTTTAGGAACCAATTATTTTTAAAAAGCAATTGTGATAGTGTGTATTCAGACATAAAACTTGTATTTATTGTTTTAGGAAAAAATTCACACAAGACTCATGTTTATATAGTAATATAAACATTCATATATTTTTTTTATTTGATTTAATATCTTGTCCCCCAAACTAGGAAGCATTATTGAATGATGTTTTTAGGTATCTAAGGTATCTGATTTATATTTTTGTCATAATTTGTTACCCTTTTCATTTCCCAATATTTACCTTAGACATTTTTATTAAAATACAATGAACAGGGGTGCCTGGGTGGCTCAGTGGGTTAAGCCGCTGCCTTCGGCTCGGGTCATGATCTCAGGGTCCTGGGATCGAGTCCCGCATCGGGCTCTCTGTTCAGCAGGGAGCCTGCTTCCTTCTCTCTCTCTCTCTCTCTCTGCCTGCCTCTCAGTGTACTTGTAATTTCTCTCTGTCAAATAAATAAATAAAATCTTTAAAAAAATACAATGAACAGAGAAGTGTATACATTATGAGTTTTTCACAAAGTGTTTTGTGAAAAACACAAAATGTTTTTCACAAAGTGAACAAACATATAACTAAACATTCAGATTTAAAAACACTAAAACCTTTACCAGCATTCCACAAACCTTTCCTATGCTCTTTTTGCAGTTTGCAAGTTCCCCCAGGTAATTCTTTTGTATCTACTAAAAATTTGAGAGCCACTTGCATAGGTACCCAAAGTAGCAGGTGTTTGTGTAGATCTCTTACCTATCAGTTGTTAGTGGACTTAGTTTCCATCACATGGTCTCATACACAGGCTTTCAAATGTGCTGCTCCTTTGCTTGGAGGAGTTTTCCTTTTGCTTTCCCCCTCTTCCTGTAAATTGCTACTTCCTGTAAATAGTAGCATGGAGCCCAATGCGGGCCTTGAACTCATGACCCTGAGGACAAGACCTGAGCCAAGATCAAGAGTCGGACACTGAACTGGCTGAGTCACCCAGGCGCCCCCTCCTCACGTAAATGTTTCACATCTTACCTTCAGGCCACCAGACACCTTCATTTCAGATCTTAGCTGAGACTCCTTCATGGAGCATTTCCTGACTCCTCCATCCTTCTTTCTTTCCCTCCCAGATCTAGGTTAATACCCCTTTGACGTGTTTTCATTAAACTCTGCATTTCTCCTCTCATTTATCATGGTGCGTTCTAATTGCTGCTTTACTTGTCTTTATATCCCTTCAGACTATAAATAAGTCAGAGTGTAATATTTGCCTCATTTTTTAAAAAACTCCTTGTGTCTTGTGCATTAATAGAGGATGATATACATTGAATGATAGTAAAGTCATCATGTTTCAGTTCTGGAAAAGGTACTAGAGTTCATCTAGTCCAGCTCCTTCTTTTTACAGATCAGGAAACTAAAAGCCCAGAATGTATTATTAGTAAGGGCTCGGAAAAAGCCTGTGATCAAAATCCATAGTATTTGTCTGTGGTGAGAGGGGATGGTGGAGAAAGGATGTTAATGTTAAGTATCTTCAGGAGATGTTTTTCACTTCTATCATAGCTAGACGAAATGATTTCATTTTCAATTTTTCTAATGTTCTAGTCTCATTCCTGGCTAGAGTATTGTTCCATTGCCTTGCTGTTCTTCACTCTCACTAATTCTGTGCTTGATTTACCTCCTTTGTGACTTATAGTTTCCAACACCCCTATTTTCATGATTTATTACTTCAGTTTAGTTTGCTACCTAGACTAGGTTTCTGTGATTATCTATTTCAGATGTGTTCTCATTTCCACCCAGAGTGCCCTATTGGCACTTGACACTCAGCAGGACGAACAGCTCAGTGCTTTGTTAGCAGCAGCCCCTGATCCTCCTGTGCCTGCTCTCTCCCACCCACTCACCCAGATGATCTCCTTCTGACTGTCCTTTTGCTATGCCTGTCTTCACAAGCTCACCAACTTGACACTTCCAAGATCCTAGTCTTTTCCCTGCCTCTTTCCCTTGTAATCAGTCAGCATCCAGTTTCTTTCCAGTGTTTCAAAATCTCTTGTATCTGTCCTGTTCTTTATACCCTCATTGCAGCTCTCTACTTTAAGCTGCGTTTTCAGCTCATTATTTTATTTCCTTAAACAGCTTAGATTGTGATATTTAGAAAAATCATTTTTATTACCAAAAAAATAAAATAAAATAAAATCTTTACAGAATGCCACTCAGCATTGTCAGTGACAAGACCCTTGTTATCAGCTCAACATTACCTTTTATTATGAGTTTTTAAGGCACATAACATTTGTGGCAATAGAATCTCTTTATTGCTCCTTACATATACTCTGTAGTTTTCCTCTGTCATTTCTTTGTGTATTCTGTTCTTTAAAAAAAAAAAAAAAAAAAGCCATCTTCACATGAATAAATGGTTCTCCTTCTCCTTCATTCTCCTTCTCCCTCTCCTTCTAAGTCTGGCAGTCATCTATTCCAGTGGTTCCCAGATGGTTGCCAGGCCAACTATATCAGAAGCATCTGAAGAGTTTTGAAAATTTTGTAACCAGGTCTCAGTCTGGTCCAACTGAACCACAGTCTTTGGAGTTTAGGTCTTGCTGGCTACATTTTTATTTAAAAAAAAAACAAAAAAACAACAAAAAAAAACTTCAGATAGCTTTGGGAATCTCCATTCATCTATCCTCATCATTTTTAAATTTATGAAATTAAGATGCAGAGGAGAGAACCAAGTACCTCAAGCTTACTCATGTGGTATCTATTGGGTAACTACTCATTTGAATAAGTAAAGATAGAGTGATAAGAAATTCTTGGGAACTGGAACAAAAGCTCTTCTAGCATTCTTTTAACTTTTAGAATATTAATAAATGACCTGAGAACCAATATTTTGTACTATCCATATACTGAGTACTAGGTATTTTTTTTTTTTAAACATATATTTTTATCCCCAGGGATACAGGTCTGTGAATCACCAGGTTTACACACTTCACAGCACTCACCAAAGCACATACCCTCCCCAATGTCCATAATCCCACCCCCTTCTCCCAAACCCCCTCCCCCCAGCAACCCTCAGTTTGTTCTGTGAGATTAAGAGTCACTTATGGTTTGTCTCCCTCCCAATCCCATCTTGTTTCATTTCTTCTTCTCCTACCCACTTAAGCCCCCATGTTGCATCACCACTTCCTCATATCAGGGAGATCATATGATAGTTGTCTTTCTCTGCTTGACTTATTTCACTAGGTATTTTATTTTTTAAGATTTTATTTATTTATTAGAGAGAGAAGAAGAGAGCACCAGTAGGAGGGAGTGGCAGAGGCAGAAGGAGAGGGAGAAGCAGGCTCCCTGCTGAGCAGCGTGCCCAATGCGGGGCTGGATCCCAGGACCCTGAGATCATGATCTGAGTTGAAGGCAGATGCTTAGCCAACTGACCCACCCAGGTCCTCCACTGAATACTAGGTATTTTGAATATGTTATTTCAATAGTCTGAAATTAGTCTGAAAATTAGACTGAAATAGTCTGAAACTGAAAAGTTGTCATGCAAAGAATAATATTAGCAAACCAAATCATAAAAATTTAATTGCTCATTTACTTATTCAACACCTACCTATTTAGCACCTGTGCTAGATATTATGAGTATTAAAGTGAATAAAACAAATTTGGATCCTCCCCTCAGAGATCTTAAAATCTGGTGAGGAAAGAAATATTATTAATATAAAGTTTGATGAGTGATAAGGTAATATTCCCAGTGTCACACAGATTATACAAAGTTGGGCTTTTGTCCCAAGACTATTTACTTTTAAAAGCCCACATTAACTACGATTCCAGCAGATCAAAGTAAAGACAGCTAATACTTGAGCTCTTCATTCTGTCTGCAGTGCTAGGTCAGTTATAAGGACTTTTTCATTTACATATAAGGTTGATACTGCTGTTTTCACTGTAGTACAGATGAGGAAACTAAGTCTCAGGATGGTTAAATAATTTGCTAAGGTTTTGGCTACTAACTACTCGTGCTTGGCTTCTGATCTAGGCTTCTGGCTCCAAATACCTGTGAAATAGGTATAACAAAACTTTATATAATAGAATCAACAAATCCAATAGTTCATTATTTGACAAGATTAATACATTAAATTGATAAATACTGAAAAAGACTATTAAGAATAGGAAAAAAAAGTTTTTTAAAAGGCACACATTACTGGTATTAAGGGGGGAAAAAAGTGACCCAATTACAGGTTCAACAGAAAATAATAAGTTAATAAGGGGATACTAGGTATAACTTTAAAACAGTACATTTGAAAGGTTAGATAAGATTGAGAAATTTCTAGAAAAACAACTTACTGAAACGAACACTAGGAAAATTTAAAAATCTGATTAGTTGTATTGACAAAATTAATTATCATTACACAACCTCCCTCAAAGAAACTTCAAAGGGGCGCCTGGGTGGCTCATTGGGTTAAAGCCTCTGCCTTCGGCTCAGGACATGATCCCAGGGTCCTGGGATCAAGCCCCGCATCAGTCTCTCTGCTCAGCAGGGAGCTTGCTTCCTCCTCTCTCTCTGCCCAACTCTCTGCCTACTTGTGATCTCTATATGTCAAATAAAGATATAAAATCTTTAAAAAAAAAAAAAAAAACTTCAAGGACAGATAGTAGTTTCACTAGTGAATTCATTCAAATATTTAATAAATCAACCAGTGTTTTTACAAACTCCATCTACGAATTGAGAAAGAAGGAACACTTACTTGATTATTTCATGAGGCCAGTATATATAAACTTGATATGAGGAAGGATATTAGCTATCTCTCCTAAAAATCAATTAAAATCTAATAAAGAAGGGCACCTGGGTGGCTCAATGGGTTAAAGACCTGCCTTTAGCTCAGGTCTTGATCCCAGGGTCCTGGGATTGAGCCCCACGTCAGGCTTTCTGCTGAGCTGGGAGCCTGCTCCCACCCCCACTCCTGCCTCTCTGCCTACTTGTGATCTCTGTCTGGCAAATAAATAAAATCCTAAAAAAAAAAAAACTACTAAAAGAAGGATTAGCAAATATAAGTTATGGATATGTAAAAAGGATAATTCATCATTATCAAGATGGCTTTAGTCTAGAAATACAATGTAATGTCATCAATGAAGGGAAAAATTGATCATCTTAGTAAATGCAGAAAAAGCATTTAATACAATCCAACATCAGTCTATGATGTAAAATTTTTAGCAGACCTAGAATAGAATATTCTTAATCCAATAAAGTGAAATATTTAAGGTTTTCTGCTTGCGGTTAGGAATGATACAAAGATATTACTCATCACTTTAACATAGCAACATACTGAAGATCCTAACCAGGGAGTAAGAGAAAGCAATAAAATATAGAAGGATTAGAAATGAAGGGGCACCTGGGTGGCTCAGTGGGTTAAAGCCCCTGCCTTCGGCTCAGGTCATGATCCAGAGTCCTGGGATCGAGCCCCGAATTGGGCTCTCTGCTCGGCAGGGAGCCTGCTTCCTCCTCTCTGCCTGCCTCTCTGCCTACTTGTGATCTCTATCTGTCAAATAAATAAATAAAATCTTTTTAAAAAATGAAGAAATATTATAGATATTGGGGAAGGTATGTGCTATGGTGAGTGCTGTGAAGTGTGTAAATCTGGCAATTCACAGACTTGTACCCCTGGGACTAATAATACATTATATGTTTATAAAAAAATTAAAAATTATTAAAAAAATAAATGAAATAAAAATTACTTAGAAATAACATGATTATGTATATAGGAAATCCAAAACAATCTTCAAACTATTAGAATTAATAACAGAACTTTGAAACTTTGGTAAAATTCAATATATAATAATGAATTGTATCTTTATTATACAAGCAGCAAAATTAAAAATTACCACTTAAATATCAAAAAGCACCAAATGTGTAGGAATGATTCACACTGGAGTTATGTAATAGCTCTTCACAGGAACTGTAACATTGTTAAGAGAAGTTAAAGAAGACCTGAGTAAATGAGGAGAGCTACCATATTCATGGATTAGAGAATCGTTCTTACAAAGGTTTCAATTCCTGCTAATTTTAGGTATAGATTTTATGTAGTCTCAAAATTTCAGGAGCTTTTTCTTTGATGGAAATTTCTAGCCCATTATTAAATTTATATGGAAGTATCGTGAGCCAAAAATAGTCTATACCAAATTGAAGAAGAACAGAAATGGAGGACTATCAGACTTATTCTAAAGCTACAACAGTTTACACTGGTGATTTGATGTAATGAAGGTAGACAAATGGTACAGAATTGAAGGTTCAGGTAAAAACACGTAAATGGAAACTTCATTTACTGCAAAGGTAGGCTTTGAGAGCAAAGAGGTAAAGATTTTAATTTCCTTGTTTGTTTTTTCAATAAGTTTTGGGCCAGTTGGGTATTTATATAGAAAATCACTAATCTTGGCTCCTTTCTCATACAGAAAGTAGTTCCAGGTGGATTATATTTCTGAATGTGAAAGACAAATGAATAGAGTTTCTGGAGGGTAAATTCTTGAACGAAGGACATTTTCATAAATGTGGGATAGGAAAATTTTTAAATAAGATACTAAAAGTGCTAACCATAGGTTGATAAAATTGACTGCATGTAAATTAGGAACTTCTTTTCCTTACAAGAATTCTTAAGTGTGGGAGAACATACTTGCAATATATATAATTATCAAAGTGATTACATCCAAATATGTAAACAACTTTTACAAATATGTAAAAGATGAAAATAACCAGTGAGAAAAATGGGCAAAAAAAATGAACATGCACTTCACAAAAGAAGTTCTCAAATGGATAATTAACATGCAAGAAGGGATAACTTCTTAGTCATCACAGAAATGTAAATTAAAACCACAGTGATCATTCCAAAGAATAGCTTAAAAAGATGATAATTCTGAATTTTGGTAAGGTTGTGGAACACCCACAACTCATGTATTGCTGCTGGGGCGTGAATTGTACAATGACTTTGGAAAATTGGCAGAATTTGCAAACACTAAGCATACAAATACCTAATGATTCAGCATTTCTGCTCTTACCCAGCAGAAATGCATATGCATGTATGTTCACTAAAAGCTAGGTACCAGAATGTTCATGAAAGCATTATTTAAAATACCTAAACGATGGAAATAACTCAAATGTACACCAGTTGGATATTAGGTGGATAAACAAAGGTAAATTTCTACTCAACAGCAGTGAAAATGAATCAAGTACTGCTACATGCAACAGCATGGATGAATTTTACAAATAAGATATTGACTAGAAGGAGGCAGACAGAAAATAATAACTTTCTTTAGGGTTCCATTTATGTAAAAATCAAAAATTGGCAAAACTAATCAATGGTGTTAGAAATTATGATAGTGATAATATGTGGAGAGATGCAGTTAGGCAAGCCATAATAGATTCAGAGTTCCTGATAATATTTGGTTTCATAGCCTAGGTGGTAGTTACTCAGATACGTTCACTTGGTGATAATTCTTAAAGTTGTATTTACATAATTTGCCCACTCCTCTGTATGTTCAAGAATTTTATTTCAGATAATATTTTGTAGTTTTCCAATTCACAAATGGTATGTTTATATTAAGCTAATGAATGTGAGTAACTGGCATTAACTGAAAAAGTGGTCATATAAATTGGAAAGCTGAAAATTACAACTAGAGTTATTATAAGTATTATAAATTATACTTATTTCAAATATTGCCATATTAGAGGCTTCTTTAAGAATGAGCTAGGGGCACCTGGATGGCTCAGTTGGTTAAGCAGCCCACTCCTTATTTCAACTCCAGTCAGGCTCTGTGCTCTGCACTCATCTGGGAGTCTGCTTGTCCCTCACCCTCCCCTCTGAGCTAGCTAGCGCTCTGCGCTCTCTCTCTCTCTCTCTCTCTCTGTCAAATAAATATTTAAATCATTCCCCTCTCTTGCTTAAAAGAGAAAAAAAGGAAGGAGTTATATATGTTTCTGTATTGAAAAGTTTTGGGGAGTTAATAATTTTTGGAGCAGGAAATGATGAAGACTAGTCCATGTTAGGGCGCCTGGGTGGCTCAGTTGGTTAAGCAACTCAAATAAATAAATAAATAAAATCTTTAAAAAAAGAAAAGTGGTCCATGTTAACCAGACCTTTCAAGTGAAATACGACTTTAAAAGTCTTTCAGTTAGGGGCTCCTAGGTGGCTTAGTGGGTTAAAGCTTCAGGTCATGATCCCAGGGTACTGGGATTGAGCCCTGCAGGGTCCTGGGATCGAGCCAGGCATTGGGCTCTCTGCTCAGCAGGGAGCCTGTTTCCTCCTTTCTCTGCCTGCCTCTCTGCCTACTTGTGGTCTACGTCTGTCAAATAAATTAAATTAAAAGTATTTACTAAAAAGTAAAAAAGTATTCTGCTCTGGGGAGGAAGGAAAAAATGGAACTAACAAAAACCAAAGCATAGTACTATACTCTATGTTTTCAGTTGACTAATTCTATGTTAAATAGCTTATTTTCTCCCATTTTCTTTGATAGTTCACTGATAGAGAATTGATAGTATATACTAGAATTAAATTCTGTTATAACCATATTAAATTAAGCTTTTTTCATTAAAGCATTTGAAATGATGTTCATTTGCTTCTTTTTCTTGTTTAATTAAAAATCTAAAATGGGTGTTGGAGCCACTAACCTTGTCTGCTTTTTTCTATAAGCTGATTCTACTTTGCCTCTGGGTGTGAGTGTGTGTTACTGCACCATGTTATGTTACTAACACCAATATGTTTCAGAAGTAACTTTATGTCTTCTTTATCAACTTAACTGTTAAGAAATTAAGTTAATGAAATAATTTAACTTTTAAACTAAGTGCTTTTAAACACAGTCGCTGAATCATTAAGTGAAAGCAGACTTTCACCTGTTTGGGCCTGGTGATCCATGTTGAGGTACTAGATTCTGCCTTGATAATTCATTTACTTAGTGACAGAGTCAACAACATGTTTATATTACTATGGACTCAGTCTACCCCCCAGTGTTTTTGCTACCTGCCTTACCGCCTACCTCTCTCTACTACAGTCACTCTGTTCCAGCCACAGTCAGGGCCTTCTTGGTGTTTGATTAGCTGCCAACCATATTTTTACCTCAGTGCTTTTGTTGATACCTGTCCAGATCTGTTTTTCCTCATATCCTCCTCAGACTCCCTCGCTCATTCTATTCAGGTCCGTGTTTGAAAAAATCACCTCAGAAATGCATTCTCTGAGTCTTCTCCATGTTTTCCCCATCATTTTCTATTCTTATTCCCTGATTGATTTTTTTATAGCAGTTATCTCTACCTGATAGTCTGTTACATATATATTTTTAATATATTTCTGAGTAAATATAAGTTCCATGAGGATAGGGACTTAAATGGTTTTGCTTACTACTATATTTCCAGGACCTGAAACCAAGGCAGATACACAGTAAGCCCTGTATAAATATTTGTGGTTAGAATGAATGAATGAATGAATGAAATATAATGAATAGTGTCAGTCTGTACAGTTCAGCCCTTAGTTAATTCCGTGGAATTCACTTATTTATTCTCCAAACAGATGTAGGGTTGTTGTTAATTCCAGCATGGCTCTCTTTATAGGCATTGGTGGTAAATTTTAAATAAGCTCTAATAATATAACCAATTTCTGATCTTGTTATTATCCTTTAAAGGAGGAGAAAAAGGGAAGGGGGGAATAATATACATAGTATTTAATTTTGTCTGTTATGAAATAAATGACTAAAAATAATATTTGTTCCAAATGCACTCTCTTTGTTCTTATCTCTGATAATTTAAAAAATATGGTAGTAGCTGCTTATGTGCTGTTCAAAATTGTAGATTTATATTGATTTTGTTTGTCTTCCTATTTATATCTATTCCTACCCTGCCAACCCCACCTTTTTAAAGAATCCAACCCAAGTCGGAACAGCTCTTCAGGTTTTCCATAATCTTGGAATTTTGAAGGATACTATTACCAGTGTTGTGGATGGATATTGCGCTACTTTAGAAGAACATATCAACAGTACGTTAGACATCAAAGTTCTGACTCAGCCTTCGCAGTCAGCTGTGAGAGGTATGGCTATGGTTTATATTTAGCTGCTTTGTTTATTTATAAACCAAGAAGTCCTTTGAATAGTATGTGAAACACTTAAGTTTCAAAGCAGTCTAATGACTCATTTTTTAGTAGACAGAAAATGAGAGAAGAAATTATGTTTCAGAATGTATTTATAACTTTTTTTTTTGTCTAATCAGTGAGTTGAATTGGCCAATTGGTATATTCAGAACTTCTAGAAAAAAAAATCTATAAACTGTGACTCCACTTAGTTCAGAGGAAACAGATGCAAGAAAAAAAAAAAAAGAACATTTTTCTTCCTGAAATCCTTATCCTCACAAGTACTCCTTGAGACAGAAAATATTTTTTAAGGAAATGCAGTTTCACCCTTAGCTTTTCGGGCTTTTCCTTGGAGTAATTCTGGCATTTAGGGGCAAAGAAGGCTCATTGTGAACTTAGAAACTGATAAAAACCTTTGGGAACATTAAAACCATACAAAATCTAAAAGGAAAAAAAAAAAACCTACAAAAGAAAGGTATGAGAGAGGAGTAATCCAACAACAGCACTCTGCAACCTTTTTCCTGCCAAGATACAGCTGCTATTGGCATTCATGTAGAAAACACCCTTCACAGATGAGATGGGAAAGACATGTTATGTGTGCCTCTCATCTAACCAACTTATCTCCGCATTTCTCTCCTTGTATTTTCTCTTCTCTCCTCTTAATATGGGTGAGCTGTGCTTGCTCCTAGCAAAGACCAAGTACTGTGCTCCTATGTTAGATCCCATGTCCCAAAGGCATTGCTTTAGCAGATCCCCTCTGTCTGCCATCTAGTTAGTTTTCCTTCTTTAAGTCTCTTTCCTATTACATACAGTCATGCTAGTGTACCTTCTGCTGAAAGACAGATCTATGTTTGTCTATGTTTCCTTCTTCAGCTCTGCTCCCCCATTTATTTCTTTAGACTACAGAAAAATTCCCCAAAGTTGTTGTGTTTATTTATTGTCTCTACAGTTTTTCTCTTTCCATTTCTCTTTTAGATTTTTACATATTTATTTTAGAGATAGAGAGTGGGGGAAGGGGCAAAGGAGCAGAGGGAGAGAGACAAGCAGACTCTGTGCTGAACACAGAGCCTGATACAGGGATTGATCCCATAACCCTGAGATCATGACCTGAGCTGAAACCAAGAGTTGGAAGCTCAACCGATGGAACCACCAGGCACCCTTCTTCCCATTTTCATATTGAAGAAGCTTCTCTGTCTAAAGAGTTGTCCTAAAAAATAAATAATGCATATAGAATTAATAACAGAGTTCCTCATACATGGCTTATACTGAACAAATTTACAGTGAGTGATTATTATTTTTATATTTGCTATATAAACATAGCCTTAAATAACACAAAATATATGTCACTCATAAATAAGTTGCACTAGATAAGAAGAGATAAAAGAATCTTAGATCTTAAAGGGATTTTTAAAGGTTAGCCTTAGCCTCTGAATAGGTCTTTTTTAACACTGTCCCAGAAGGGGAGCTTTGAAAAGAAATTGCCAAAGGAGAATTCACTCTCAGCTTTTCCCAGCAATTATTCTCAGAAAGTTTGATCTAATGTTTAAATTTCTAGGAGCAGTTTAATCTCATTCCCTCTTGTATTGTCAAGAAAGGGGAAAAAAAAATGAAAGCAATTATTCACATGCTGTCAATCCTAATGTACACCCTTTTTGTTGAAAGAATAAAGAGTTTTAAAGCCTTATTATCATCTGTTGAGGAGTAGATACTGTGATTTATTGTAGAAACCTTAAGCGTTAATTCTTTATTATTTTTTAAAAGAATAATCACTATTATTTTTAGTTTTTTAAATTTGCTGTTGGCAGTAGTCATGTTAATTTGCTGATCTTGTTGGTTATATTGAGATTATGGAGTAAAATGTCCTTTTTGGAAATACACATTAAAGTATTAAGAGTGATGGGGCATCATGTCAGTAACTAACTAACAAATGATTCTAGGAAATTTTTTTTTTAGTATGCTTTCAGATCTGTATGTTTGAGATTTTCCAGAAATATTAAAATATATAAAGTTGATATAATTTTAAGGGAAAAATATTACCCATGATGTATTTCAAAAGCTTATAATTCAGTAAGAAAAAGATATAAATAAGTTTGTTGAAAAAATAAGAATATGCTTGGGCAATTAACAGAAGAACACATCTAATGGAAGAATGTGGTCAGCTTCTCTTTAAAGGGTGAACTAACTAGTTATTAGGGAAATATAGATAAAACAAGATACAATTTTTCAATGAGGAGAATGGCAAAATCTAAGAGTTAAATGTTAGACAAGAGCAGAAACTCTAGTATACTGATTGTAGGAGAATGAAATTGTTCAGCCACTTCACTCAGTTTTATCAAATTGTTCTCTAAGGTTAAAACTGTGTACTTTGAGATCTTATCATTTCTCTTAGAAAAAAAAATTCTCTTGGAATTTTTGTTGTATTATTATTGATAGTAGTGATAAAGTGAAAACAGTCTTTTCTCCAGTAGAAATAAAGTGCTATCTTTGGGTCTCAGTTTTTTACTGAGCCTGTGCCTTTGTACCTTGAACTTCACAAGTATACTAATTTTTTTTTTTTTTTTTTTTTTTGCTCCTCCCTTGTATGGGAGAGAATGACCAGAGTGGGCTGGAGTTGGGTATTTCCGTTCCCCAGGTCATTTACGTTCTGATAATACCCCAGAGGGTCAGGCTCTAGTTAACTAGTCTTTCCTCAGGGCAGGCCTTGTTAAAAGAATAGAGTACTCTGGTGTATTTCGAGATGGTTTTTTGTTTGTTTGTTTGTTTGTTTGTTTTGATTCCTCCTGCTGGAGGCATGAGGAGATTTTTCTCTGATATTTACTGTGGGAACTTGGGCTCCTGGATGCAAATATAAAAATATTGTGGGCCCCCTCTGGGTACGCCTGGAGCTTTTAATACTCAGAGTTGCCCTCTTTGAGCCTCTAGCAATTCATGGGTTACGGTTCAGGTTTTCCTTCCCTCGCACTGGCTCCCAGCATTTGTTTTCTGCTAGCAAGGCTCTGCTAGCAGAAATACTTCCTGTATTCGCCAGTCAGTCTCTCTTATCTTGGGGGCAGTGATTTGCCATGTGTCCTCTCCTCTCTTACAGGTCCAAGAAGAGTTGTTGATTTCTCTGTTTGTCATCTTACTTGTTGTTAGGACAGAGTGGCAACTTAGAGGCTCCTCACAGTTAGAACCAAAAATGGAAGTTGCTAACTCGGATTTTCACTGCCATACCTCACTTGTTTCTTCTTTGACATTGTTAAAAGACAGCTGACCCTAAATGGAGGCACTTATGCTAAAACCCACATCACCAAAATGACATAACTTATAGTTTCAGCCTTTCTCAGAAATGGAATTTTAAACCAGTCAATCATGAATCACTTTGTTAGTACTAGTACCAGTGAGGTCATTCTGCCCTACTGCCCTTAAAAAGAAAGTGACCTTGCCATAACCAATTTGGTGGTGGTTGTTGTTTTTGTTTTTCTAGTATAACTTCTCTGTTCCTGCTCCCTTCTGCCTATAAAGATCTCTCATTTCATACAGCTCCTGAAATCTCCTTTCTATCTGCTACATTTGTTGCTGCCTGATTCATGAATCATTGAATAAAAGCCAATAAGATCTTTAAAATTTGCTCACTTGAATTTTATTTTTTTAACAATGTCCATATGGATCTTTCCTTATCTTTGAAGTTAAGTAATTTCTTTAGGATATATCTTGGCATTGAATGCTCTATATCATCTTTTTTTTTTTTCCTGAGTTAGAATACGTTCTCTTTTATAGGTTTACTTTAATTGTATATTTGAATATTTTTATTTTCCATTTGTTTTTTTCAGGAACTTTAATTATATACATGTAACAACTTATTTGTTTTCCATTTCTAACATATTTTCTGTAATTATTATATTTTAATTCTTTGAACTTTCATTTTCTATAATTTCTTCTTGATCATTATATTGTTCTGTTATTTGTAATGTGTTCTTAATCTCTGTTATTTATTTACACTAAGAATATTCCTTATAGTTACTTTGAGACTGTGGAAAACTAAGTAACTCTTAGTTTTCTAAGAGTTACTCATTCTGTTGTTTCCTTTGGGAATTTCTTTGGCAACTTAAGTTCTTTCCTTCCCCCCTTCCTTCCCTCTCGATCTGTGTTAGTTCCTATATTATTTGTTTCTGATTATTACTTATCTTTGAAAGGTACTGCTGGTTGCTGAAGAATAATATAGAGGTGGTTATAGGGAGAGACTAGGACAGTCTATAACTAGGATTAAGTTTGAAATCTAGAGTAACCATTCACCAACTTCCTTTCTTCCATCTTGGAAACACATCTTTCCTCAAATTTTTGGTCATTCTGAGCTTAGCGTGGGTCCCTGTAAAGCCATTTAAGCAATTTTTTTGTGGAAACCTCACATTCTCTGCTTTTCTTTCCTCTTTCACCTCATTTTTACCTCTAAGAGTCTCCCCAAACTAGAGGACTATTTATTATATGTAAATATAATTTTATTATTTCTCCTTTAGTTTTTCTTTGTTATTAGTCTGGAACAATTAAACATTTTATTAGCTCCTTCCCTCACTCACCCATGTCTCCCCATTTCAGCTCTAAGCAAAGAATCATTGGATAGCCTGTTTAAATTTTTACAATTGATTTTAAGGACAATTTGGTTTTTCCTAATAGTCTAAGATGACAGCTGTCTGGTTCCTTCATTTTGATTTATCCTCAGCATTTGGCATACATAATCTCAAGTTTGCTGTTTTAGTTGATTTCCTTGTTTTTTGTTTTGAAGTTCATTTTTTCCTCTACTTTTTGTTCTATTTTCATTGCTGTTAAGGGAAGACTGTAGAAAAATGATTTTACTCTACTCTCAGTAACTAGGAATCACACTTAAGTATTATTTTTTGAGAAACTCTTGGTTTCCTCTATCAATTTAATAAAACTTAGTTTATGACACTATTTTGTTTCTTGATTCCCTTGAAGCTAGCCAATAATGGCATCAGTTTTTCTGTTTTAATTATTCTTTCTCCTCTTCCTTTATATAGCTACTCTATGTTCAGTTGATTATTTTTATCATGTTGATCTCTTCAACAAGATGTATTTAGCTTGTGAGGATAAAAATCTTTAAGTACCAAATAAGTAAGTAAGAAAAATGAAACCTCTAGAGCTAGATGAACCAATGATTGTGATCTCATTTTTCTCTGCTTCAGTTTCTCCAAAATAAATATAAACAGAAAATAGTACTTTCTTATGTATCTGCTCATATTTATTTTGAGAGTAATGGGTTGATGTGTCCCATAATTCTTTATAATAAAATTGAGCTATATTCCAGGAATTTGATCAATAATTTCTAATTTTCACTAAGATACTGTATACCCTTTCTTCATTGTTATTTCATTCTGTATATGACATGTGAGCTAACTGCAGATTGTTAAAGATTACCTCTCTATTTCCTGTATGCTTTACTTTAATAGTCTGCACAACACTGCAGATAATTTTTTAAGTTATTTAGGTCTAGCTTTCAAACAGGAATTATTCATATTTTTAAAAATTTATTTATTTGACAGACAGATCACAAGTGGGCAGAGAGGCAGGCAGAGACAGAGAGAGGGGGAAGCAGGCTCCTGAGCAGAGAGCCTGATGCGGGGCTCAATCCCAGAACCCTGGGATCATGACCTGAGCTGAAGGCAGAGGCTTTAACCCACTTAGCCACCCAGGCACCCCTATTCGTATTTTTAAAGTCAGTATTTTTCTCATAGGTGTTTCTCTCTTTTATTGCTTTCCACTGTTATCAGACTAAAAACTAATAGCCACTCTTTGCTGAGGATACATGTAATTCTTTTCTAAACTTAGAATTGCTGAAAATCTGTAATGAAGCAGCTTACAAACACAGCCTCTGGTTTTCTGGATTCCTTGCCCCCCCCCTTAAAACAGAATAAATTAATCATTGATGAGCTCTTTTGCGTGGCTTTAAAGCTTAATTTGGATTGGAATTGACACTTTTTCTTTTCTTTCTTTCTTTTTTTTTTCAGATTTTATTTATTTTGGGGAGAGAACACAAGTGGGAGGAGGGGCAGAGGCAGAGGGAGAGAGAGAATCTCAAGCCGACTCCACACTGAGTGCAGAGCCCAATGCAAGGCTTGATTTCATGACCCTGAGATCATGACCTGAGCCAAAATCAAGAGTTGGATGCTTAACTGACTGAGCCACCCAGGTGCTCCTGGAATTTATACTTTACCACTTGAGACTAAAATTCCTTTTTTCTATATTGAAACATTTTAGACCTGCACAGATAGCTGTTTTTCTGTATTACATTCAAGAACATTCTTAGACATCATTCTTAAGAAATTTAACATTGATATATTAATATTACTTAATGTATAATCCATATTCCACATTTTCACTTATTCTCCCAAATATTCTTTTTCCCTCCAACTTGAACCAAGTTACAGTGGTTTTCCCCCCCAACTTGAACCAACCAGAATTATGTTTTTCTATGAGTTATCTTATCTCTTTTCTCTCCTTTAATCAAAATAACCCCAGTGCCTTTTTTGCCTTTTATGGCATTAACATATTTGGAGAGCTACATAATTTGAATTTATCTGGATTTATCTGATTGTCTCTTCATGGGTATATTCAGAGTAAACAAACAGGTGAAGTGATATTGTATATTTACCATTAACATCATATCAGTAAGCACCCAAATTTTGTCAGTTTGTCTCATTACTGCTGATGCTAAAGGAAATCACCTCATTACTGTGGTATATGCCAGACTGCTTTTTATAAGAGTACTTTCTTTTCTTTGTGATTAGGAAGTGGTTTGTGGTGCATACCTTAAGACCATGTGAATATCCTGTTTTCCGTAACATTTCATCCAGTGTTTTAATATCCAGTGGTTATCTTTCCCTCAATTATTTTGCTAGGAGTTGCAAAATCGTTATTATTTTCTATCATTCTCTCTGCATTTATTAACTGACATTCTTCTGTAAAGAGAAATTTCCATCCTTTTTATTATTTTAAGTTTTTATTTAAATTCCATTTGGTTAACCTACAGTGTAATATTAGTTTCAGATACACAATATAGGGATTCAATACTTGAATACAATACCCAGTGCTCATCACAAGTTCATCTTTTTTAAACATTTGAATTTTCACTATGACTAATGAATTATTTTTTAATCAATATTTTATGATCCATTACCATCACTATCATTCAGGATGGTCAGATGTTCCCAAATCTTTTTGGGGAAGCCCCTTCCAGTCAAGGTCCTATGTACTTTGACCAGTCTCCATTTGTCTTTGAACATTTCTTTGCTCTCTGGCACGGTATGTACCGGATATACCTTGTGCTTTTACTGCTCCAAATATGGATGACCCTTTTCCTCAATGAGCCCTGGTTTCTCTTATTGGGGAATGGTGCATGCAAATCAGAATTTGGGTGTTAGGTGTACTCATTTCTATTTAGGAGTCACTGTCCCTTCGCCCTTTCAGTGGACAGAGTTGAGAAATTCCTTTGATCCCATTGCATATTTGAATCTTTATTCTGTTTATGGTGAGAATCTTCACTTAGTCTATTGCAAACTACATCTAAAGTAGTCTCAGGATTGCTGTGTGAGCAAAAAACTGCTAAGTACTATTATTATTTACAATTCTTTTTGCCCCTAAGACATATCTCACTAAAGTTAGGGTTCTGTAATTAAAAATTATCTCAATTAATTGTTTTTCCCAGTGTGGTTGTGTTATCAATTTGATATACAGTTGGTTTCATTTGTTTTGATATTTATTTGCATTTTTTAGGGTTTGCTTTTTCCATTCTCTTTAAACTTACATTTATTTTGGGGCGCCTGGGTGGCTCAGTGGGTTAAGCCACTGCCTTCGGCTCAGGTCATGATCTCAAGGTCCTGGGATCGAGTCCCACATCAGGCTCTCTGCTCAGCAGGGGGCCTGCTTCCCTTCCTCTCTCTCTGCCTGCTTCTCTGTCTACTTGTAATCTCTGTCTGTCAAATAAATAAATAAAATCTTTAAAAAAAATAAAATAAACTTACATTTATTTTAAAATATGTAAAACAGGGGTGCTTGGGTGGCTCAGTCGATTAAGCATCTGCCTTTAGCTCAGGTAAGGATCCCAGGTTTCTGGGATCAAGCCCCACATTGGGCTTCCTGCTCAGCTGGGAGCCTGCTTCTCCTTCTGCCTGAGGCTCCACCTGCTTGTGCTGTCTCTGTATCTCTCCCTCTGTCAAATAAATAAATAAAATCATTTAAAAAAATAAAATACATAAAACATTTACATGGCTCATAAAGACTCACCACTTCTATCCCCATTCCTTTCACCTTGTATGTCCCCTACCACTCCTACTGCCACTTTTAGAAAATTATTTTCATTAATTACTGTCTTTTGTTTTAGCTTTCCTCTGTGTGTGTGTGTGTGTGTGTGTGTGTGTGTGTGTCTGCGTGTGTATGCTGTGTGCCCAAGTGTGAGATCTTATTTTCCTTCCTTTCTTAAACATAAAACGTTCCGAATCCTTTTAATATAAAAGGGTTTTACATATTACTCATAATAAATTCTTAAAGAAGGAACTTATTTCTTTTAGCTTGGGTATGCTTTTTATAACAAAATATTTTGTTATGTTTGAAAATTTTTATTTTTCATATTTGTCACTCATATACAGGGGGACCTGGACGATCTACTATGCCAACCCCCGGAAACACTGCAGCTTTTCGTGCCTCCCTCTGGACCAATATGGAGAAACTTGTGGATCATATTTGTACTGTTTGTGGACAGGTAAATATTTTAGAGAATGGAAAGAACATTAATTATGGAGTAATGCCTTGTTATTCTAAATTGTATGACCTTAAGAAGAGATTCTTAAAATCTCTAAGCATTCACAGTGCCTGCATTAGCTGATTATAATATATGTAGAGGCTCTAGCACAGTGCCCTTTTCCTTCCCTGGCTGCTTCTAGTGTCTAAGCTTTACATTTGTTTCATTTTGAAAATACCCAGTTATGTACATTCTCCCCCTTTCTGCTGTTTGTAGGTACAACATCTACAAAAGATATTAGCCAAGAAGAGAGATCCTGTTTCTCATATTTGTTTCATTGAAGAGATAGTTAAGGTACATTTAAATATTTTTATCTCTTTATTGATAACTGCAGGAAGATATGACCAACATTGTTTGTGTTCTTACCTTTATAGAATGGCTGCATGTCGGATAGCCAAAGGAATTGTTTTTTTTTTCCTTTCTTCTTTCTTTTCTTTTTTTTTTTTTTTTTTTTTTTTTTGAGAGAGAGAGTGTGTGTGTGTTCAGGGTGGGAAAAAGGCAAAGGAAGAGGGAGAGAGAAAATCCCAAGCAGGATCCACATCAGTGCAGAGCCTGATGTAAGACTTGGTCTCATGACCCTGAGATCAAGACCTGAGCAGAATCCAAGAGTCAGATGTTTAACTGAGCCATCCAGGCACCCCTGGAATTGTATTTCTTTTTTTTTTTTTTTTTTTCTAGTCTAATTTTTTTTAATATTAAAAATGTTAAATGCACATTTAAAAGTGTTAGGTAGTAGGTACTAGCACAGGCCCAAGAACACTTCATCCAGATTTAACAAGTGGAAACATTTTGCCCATTTGTTAATTTCTTTTTTTCTCTAGAAACCAAATAGTACAAAATTCAACTTAAGCATTGTCATCCTTCCGTCCGTATTTCCTCCCTCCCAGACATCCCATGATATTGAAGTTGGTGCTTTTCTTTCCTATCTATGTCCCTACACTTTTGCTTTATAGGTATGCATACATTATATGTGGTATTTTTTTTTTTAATTTTTTATTTTTTATAAACATATATTTTTATCCCCAGGGGTACAGGTCTGTGAATCACCAGGTTTACACACTTCACAGCACTCACCAAATCACATACCCTCCCCAATGTCCATAATCCCACCCCCTTCTCCCAAACCCCCTCCCCCCGGCAACCCTCAGTTTGTTTTGTGAGATTAAGAGTCACTTATGGTTTGTCTCCCTCCCAATCCCAGCTTGTTTCATTTATTCTTCTTCTACCCACTTAAGCCTCCATGTTGCATCACCACTTCCTCATATCAGGGAGATCATATGATAGTTGTCTTTCTCTGCTTGACTTATTTCGCTAAGCATGATACGCTCTAGTTCCATCCATATTGTTGCAAATGGCAAGATTTCATTTCTTTTGATGGCTGCATAGTATTCCATTGTGTATATATACCACATCTTCTTGATCCATTCATCTGTTGATGGACATCTAGGTTCTTTCCATAGTTTGGCTATTGTGGACATTGCTGCTATAAACATTCGGGTGCATGTGTCCCTTTGGATCACTACATTTGTATCTTTAGGGTAAATACCCAATAGTGCAATTGCTGGGTCATAGGGCAGTTCTATTTTCAACATTTTGAGGAACCTCCATGCTGTTTTCCAGAGTGGCTGCACCAGCTTGCATTCCCACCAACAGTGTAGGAGGGTTCCCCTTTCTCCGCATCCTCGCCAGCATCTGTCATTTCCTGACTTGTTGATTTTAGCCATTCTGACTGGTGTGAGGTGATATCTCATTGTGGTTTTGATTTGTATTTCCCTGATGCCGAGTGATATGGAGCACTTTTTCATGTGTCTGTTGGCCATCTGGATGTCTTCTTTGCAGAAATGTCTGTTCATGTCTTCTGCCCATTTCTTGATTGGATTATTTGTTCTTTGGGTGTTGAGTTTGCTAAGTTCTTTATAGATTCTGGACACTAGTCCTTTATCTGATATGTCGTTTGCAAATATCTTCTCCCATTCTGTTAGTTGTCTTTTGATTTTGTTAACTGTTTCCTTTGCTGTGCAAAAGCTTTTGATCTTGATGAAATCCCAGTAGTTCATTTTTTCCCTTGCTTCCCTTGCCTTTTGCGTTGTTCCTAGGAAGATGTTGCTGCGGCAGAGGTCGAAGAGGTTGCTGCCCGTGTTCTCATCAAGGATTTTGATGGATTCCTTTCCTACATTGAGATCCTTCATCCATTTTGAGTCTATTTTTGTGTGTGGTGTAAGGAAATGGTCCAATTTCATTTTTCTGCATGTGGCTGTCCAATTTTCCCAGCACCATTTATTGAAGAGGCTGTCTTTTTTCCATTGGACATTCTTTCCTGCTTTGTTGAAGATTAGTTGACTGTAGAGTTGAGGGTCTATTTCTGGGCTCTCTATTCTGTTCCATTGATCTATGTGTCTGTTTTTGTGCCAGTACCATGCTGTCTTGATGATGACAGCTTTGTAATAGAGCTTGAAGTCCGGAATTGTGATGCCACCAACGTTGGCTTTCTTTTTCAATATCCCTTTGGCTATTCGAGGTCTTTTCTGGTTCCATATAAATTTTAGAATTATTTGTTCCATTTCTTTGAAAAAGATGGATGGTACTTTGATAGGAATTGCATTAAATGTGTAGATTGCTTTAGGTAGCATAGACATTTTCACAATATTTATTCTTCCAATCCAGGAGCATGGAACATCAAAGCCATCTATGAAAAACCCACCGCAAATATCATTCTCAATGGAGAAAAACTGAAAGCTTTTCCGCTAAGGTCAGGAACATGGCAGGGATGTCCATTATCACCACTGCTATTCCGTACTAGAGGTCCTAGCCTCAGCAATCAGACAACAAAAGGAAATTAAAGGCATCCAAATCGGCAAAGAAGAAGTCAAATTATCACTCTTCGCAGATGATATGATACTATATGTGGAAAACCCAAAAGACTCCACTCCAAAACTGCTAGAACTTATACAGGAATTCAGTAAAGTGTCAGGATATAAAATCAATGCACAGAAATCAGTTGCATTTCTCTACACCAACAGCAAGACAGAAGAAAGAGATATTAAGGAGTCAATCCCATTTACAATTGCACCCAAAACCATAAGATACCTAGGAATAAACCTAACCAAAGAGACACAGAATCTATACTCAGAAAACTATAAAGTACTCATGAAAGAAATTGAGGAAGACACATGGAATTGTATTTCTTAACAACAAAAAGCTTTCTTTATGACATATGTATAAGCACACTTGTTCTTTGAATAGATGCTACCAGTAATACTTTTTATAGACTTAATTTCTAAAATGCATAAACTAATTACTGATTTTCCATCATATAAATTATTCATTGTAAATGTTTTTAAAAAGTTCCATTAGAGAAAATTTGGGTGAATGAGAAATTTAATTAGTGGTCATTATAAAGTCTTATAAACTCTTTGCTGAAAATGATGGAGTCCATTCAGTTGTTAATTTTTCTTATAAAGCACTTTGCTATATCCCATTTTTCATATTCTGAAATTCTTCCTTCTTTCATCTACCAATCCACTGGCCTCATGGGTCTTAAGAATTTCTTCCATGCATAGAAATCCAACTCTACATTGTATTCATTCATCTTGACATTTTTTAATAAGGAATAAAGAGTAATTAATTATTCTATTCGTCATTTAATCCTGACACATAAGTGTTCAAAAAAAAAAATTCAGTAAGTTTCCAGTGTTACAATATAGATCATTTCCTTTGTTAAGTCCAAAATTTAAGCATTTTATATGTTGTGTTGTGGATCTCCAAGACCACCCCCAAGTTTGGTAATTTGCTGGGATTCAGAGCATTCAGCGTATAGTTGTGCTTGTGGCAATGATTTCTTACAGTGAAAGGATATGAATAAAAAAAAAAAACCAGCTTCATGAAAGGAAAGTCAGCAATAGGGAAAGAGCATATAGGTGCAACCAGGTGCAGGCTTCTAAGAGTCCTCTTCCAGGACCCACAGACAGGACACCTTTAATTCCTCCACCAACAAGTGTGTAAAATGTCCTCTAGGGAAGTTCACCTTGCACCTAGGAGTTCAAAGTTTTAATGAGGAATCAGTTAACTGCCTGGCATGTACCAAAATTCCAGACTCCCAAAAGAAAGCAGTTGTCAACATACACCACATTATTTGTATAAACAGTTTAGGTATAGTGAGCATTCTTATCAGAAAATCACGAGGATGCTCTCAAAATCCAAGTCCCAGGTACCAGCCAAGAACTACCCTCACAAGCAGGTATTTCTAACTACAGCAATCTCAGACTTGCTGGGCAAATTCGTTTTTGCATGTGTACTTACAGTAGTATATGCCCACTTCCATTATCCTGCTTTATATTTGCCTTTTAATTGTATGAGAGAAACAATAAGGTGCTTTTGTCAATTTGTATAGTAATTAATTTTTTAAAGTTTTTTAAAAGTCCACTCAGTTAACATACAGTATCATGTTGATTTTAGATGTAGATTATAGTGATGCAGCGATTCCATATGTCTCCCAGTGCTCATTGTCAACAAGTGCACTGCTTAATCCCCAGCACCTATTTCCTCATCCCCCACTCTCTTCCCCTCTAGAAACCATCAGTTTGTTCTCTGTAGTTAAGAATCTGTTTCTTGATTTGTCTCTCTCTTTTTTTTTCCCTTTTGCTCGTTTTTGTTTCATAAATACTTTATGCAGGTGAAATCATACGATACTTATCTTTCTCCAGCTTATTTTGTTTAGCATTATATTCTCTAGCAAATGGCAAAATCTCATTCTTTTTTATGGCTGAATAATATTTTGTCTGTCGTTTGCACCACACCTTTTTTTCCCTGGTGTCTATCTGGTTTTGAGATCAGGGTAATGCTGGCTTCATAAAATGAATTTGGAAGTTTTCCCTCTTTTTCTATTTTTTGGAATAGTTTGAGAAAAATAAGTCTTAACTCTTCTTTAAATGTTTGGTAGAATTTGCCTTTGAAGCCATCTGTTCCTGGACTTTTGTTTGTTGTGAGCTTTTAAGTTACTGAGGCAATTTCTTAGCAGGTTATCGGTCTGTTCAAGTTTTCTATTTCTTTGTGTTTAAGTTTTGGTAGTTTTTGTTTCTAGAAATTTATCCATTTCTTCCACATTGTCCAATATATTGGCATATAGTTTTTCATAATATTCTCTTATAACTGATTGTGTTTCTGTGCTGTTTCTTATTATTTCTCCTCTCTCATTTGTGATTTTATTTATTTGCATACTCTTTTCTCTCTCTCTCTTTCTTTCTTTCTTTCTTTCTTTCTTTCAGAGAGAGTGCCCATATGGGGAGAGGGAGAATCTTAAGCAGACTCCATGCCCAGCACAGAGCCCTACCCAGGGCTTGATCTCACAACCCTGAGATCATGACCTGAGCTGAAATCGGGAGTCTGAAGCTCAATCAATTGAGCCACCCAGACATGCTCTCTTTTTTGTCTTGGTAGGTCTGGGCAGAGGTATATCAATTTTCTTGATTTTTTTTTTTTCAAAGAACCAGCCCTGGTTTTATTGATTTATTTATTTGTTTCCTGTATCATTTATTTCTTGTCTAACCTGTATTATTTCTTTCCTTCTGCTGGTTTCATATTTTTTTTTAAATATTTTTATTTATTTATTTGACAGAGAGAGATCACAAGTAGGCAGAGAGGCAGGCAGAGAGAGAGGAAGGGAAGCAGAGAGCCCAATGTGGAACTCGATCCCAGGACCCTGAGACCATGACCTGAGCCGGAGGCAGCGGCTTAACCCACTGAACCACCCAGGTGCCCCTGGTTTCAGATTTTGTTTGTTGTTCTTTTCCTAGCTCCTTCGGGTGCAATGTTAGGTTACATATTTTCTTGCTTCTTGAGCTAGTCTTGTATTGCTATATATTTCCCTCCTAGTACCACTTTTGCTACATCCCAGAGGTTTTGAATCATTGTGTTTTCATTTTCATTTGTTTCCATGTACTTTTTTATTTCTTTTGTTTTGTGGCTGACTCATTCATTGTGTACTACCCATTATTAACATCTGTGTGTTTGTGCATTTCCAAGGTTTGATTTACTAGTTTCATAGCTTTGTGGTCAGAAAAGATGCATAGTATGACTTTGATCTTTTTGAATTTGTTGAGACTGGTTTTGTGAGCTAAAATGTGATCTCTTCTGGAGAATGTTCTTTGTGCACCTGAAAAGAATGTGTATTCTGCTGTTTCAGGATGGAATGTTCTGCATGTATCTCTTAACTCCATCTGGTCCAATGTGTCATTCAAAGCCATTTTTTCTTTGTTGATCTACAGTTTAGATGATCTGTCTATTGATGTAAGTGTAGTGTTAAAGTCCCCTACTGTTACCATTTTATTATCTGTCAGTTCCTTATGTTTGTTATTAACTATTTTTGTATTTGGATACATAAATGCTTACACTGTTATATCTTCTTATTAGATTGTCCCTTTTATGATTATATAGTATCCTTCTTTGTCTTTTGTTACAGACTTTGTTTTAAAGTCTATTTTGTTCAATACAATTATTGCTGCTCCAACTTTCTTTGGAAATCTATTTCATGATAAGTTTCTCTATGCTACAGGTGCCTTTAGGTCTAAAATGAGTCTCTTGTAAGCCCATATAGATGGGTCTTATTTTTTGTTTTTGTTTTTGTTTTTATTTATTTATTTATTTATTTATTTTTAAGAGATAGAGGGAGAGGGAAAGAGCTGGTGGTGCAGAGGGAAAGAGAGAATTCCAACCCAGCCTGGAACCTGAATGGTGTCATATTTTATTTTGTAAGTTCCTTGACAGATATTTTTACAAAAATATTTATTTTTACTGCTTTTGTGTTTTCTACCATCATATTGTTACTGTAGTTTCTCCTTTTCACTGATAAACTCTCCTTTAATATTTCTTGCTTGCTTGGCTTAGTAGTCATGAATTCCACTAGTCTTTGTTTGTCTGGGAAAATTTTTATCTCCCCTTCTATTCTGAATGATAACCTTGCTGCATAGTGTATTATTGACTGCAAGTTTTTTTCCATTCAGCACTTTGAATAGCCAGTCACTTCTGCCTTGGAAAGTTTTTGCTGAAAAATCCCCTGATAGCTTTATGGAGTTTCCCCTTTTATGTAATTGTGTTCTTTTGTCTTGCTCCTTTTAACGTTTTTTCTTTACTGTATTTTGACATTTTAATTGTAACATGTCTTGGTGTGAATCTGCTTTTCTTGATTTTGTTGGGGGGTTCTCTCTGCCTCCTGGTTCTGGATATTTGTTTTCCTCCTCAGATTAGGGTAGTTTTCAGCTATTATCTCTTCAGATAAACTTTGTGCCCCCTTTTCTTTGTTGTCTTCTTCTGGGACTCCTATAATGTGAATATTACTCTTTGATAGAGTCACTGAGTTCCCTAAGTCTATTCTAATTTTCTGTCATTCTTTATTCTCTATTTTGTTCATCTTGATTTTTTTCCAATACTCTGTCTCCTAGATCACTGATCTGTTCCTCTGTTTCTTCCAGCCTGCTATTCATTCTGTCCAGTGTGTTTCTCATCTTGTTTATTGAGCTCTTTATCTTTGCTATGATATTCCTTATCTCTGTGTTAAGGGTCTCACTCATGTCTTCCACTTTTTTCTCAAATCCAGTGAATAGTCTAAATCATTACAGTCATTACTCTAAATTCTCTACCAAGCATATCCATTCTGCTTAAATCTCTGGATATGCATGGCCTTGTCCTGATTTTTCATTTGGGATAAATTTCTCTGTCTTTTCAATTTGTCTAAATCTCTGTGCCATTTCTGTGTGTTAGGAAAGTCAGTTATGTCTCCTATTCTTGAAGGTAATGGCCTTATGAAGAAGAGGTCCTATACTTCCCTGCTATGTAGTGTCTTCTGTTCCTCAAGGCATGGCATTTCCAGCAGTGTCTCCACTATGTGCTGCATGTGATCAGCTGTTGTGTCCTGGCTGCTTTATCATTCAGGGCAGTCGTCTACAGAGGCTGTCTTTGCCTGTTGTGGGCAGTGTTTGGTTACTGGCCTGAATGTGACACATTTTACGTAGGTGTCCTCTGGTCTGCTTGTGACTTGAGACCTTTTGGCACTGCTGCTAGAACGGAGACTCTGCAAAACTCTCAGTTTGGGAGATGTGGTGTTGGCAGAGGTTTGGGCTTGTCTTCTGGGGAAGAAGTCCTGCCTCTATGGCTGAGGCAAGTGTGACTAGGAGGGGCAGTTCCACTGGAGTGGGAGGGAGGCCAGCTTGGTGTAAGGAAGTTATATAAGGAGTATGGGCATTGCACTGTTCCCCCAGGTGGCCCTGTGCTTATGTTGAGGGATGCTGGAGGTAAATGGTGCCAACCAGTTCCTTTGTCCCTGGTAAGGTCTCTCCATGAATGCTGCCTCTCTGGGACAAGTTCTGAGATGAGCAGATAACCTACCCACTCTATGCCCTAGGTACTCTTCAGGTCACTGTTTCCATGCTGTATGTCCACACGTTGTTTACCTGCCACCTTTTCAAGAGCAGCTCTAATGCCTCTGAACTCTCCCCAATCCATGCCTACTGGTGTTCAGAACTCTGGGTTTAAGCCCTGCTGGCTATAAGAACTCATGAAAGTCAGCCCCTCTAGCTCTCCAGATCAATTGCTATGGAGATTCATTTTCCACTTGTACTCCCCTGGGTGCTATTCTGTCTCTTGCCTTTCTCCACAATGACAGCTCCCTTTCCACCCCAGTGGCCACAGTCAGTTTCTCTTCCAAACTGTGTCTCCACACTTTCTACCTTCTTTAATGTGCCCTCTTCTCTACCTTTAGTTGTTTCGTCAATCTTCAGGTCTATTTCTGGGGTATTTAGAATGATTTGATAGGTATCTATTTGTATACTTGGTACAAGGAGAGCCTAGGGACCTCCTATTCTCTTGCCATTTTCCCCTCTCTTGTTTTTCGAGAGGGACTTAAATTTTTTTTGCAAGAACTCAAGAAATTTGGCTCCCCTTGCTTTTCTAGCCAGTTGTTATGGGGATTCATATAGTATAATGCATAGTTATTAATCTCCCTTGTGTAGTTATTAATTTTTTACCTTTAGTGGTGGAATGAATGTGAATTAAGAATAAAAACACCGTTCTTTCCTATTTAAAAATATACTCATACACAACATACATTTCTAGTATAGTTATTTGTTCTTTTATGGTTATAGGTAAGCAAATGCACATGCAGTGTTATCATTCATTTCTTCTAATTTTGGTTGCCTTTCTACCCAAATTAATTTATTCTTTATTAGAGTGGCTTGATTCCAAGCCTTTTCTAGGTAATCCTTTGTATGTGTTTTTACTGCTTTTTAATAGTTTGTATTCTACTAACAACATAAAAACAATTATATGAAACCATTATATTTAAGGGAATCTGAAGAAAAAAACAGAAATAGGAATAGTGCCATTTAAAGATGCTAATGTTTCTGACATTATTTTTTTCTCACATTATTATATTAAAGTTTCTACACAGAAACTCATATATAAATTCTTATCAATTATTATTATGAATAAACTGGCAACTTCTGTGGGCCAGATTTTAAAAGCATGTGAATTACTACCAATTATCAAGGATTATTAGAAACAGGGATATATGCTTTCATTTTAGTCAATCTTTACATTAACTCACAAGATTTCTTACTGAATTAAGAATAAAACCAAGAAAGACTGATTTTTCAAACACTGTTCTTTCCTATTTAAAAATATACTCATATAGGGGTGCCTGGGTGGCTCAGTGGGTTAAGCCTCTGCCTTTGGCTCGGGTCATGGTCTCAGGGTCAAGTGAGATTGAGCCACGCATCGGGCTCTCTGCTCAGCAGGGAGCCTGCTTCCCTTCTTCTCTCTCTCTGCCTGCTTCTCTGCCTACTTGTGATCTCTGTCTATCAAATAAATAAATAAAATCTTTAAATATACATATATATATATATATATATATATATATATATATATACATACATATACAACACACATTTGCAGTATAGTTATTTGTTCTTTTATGGTAGTGTTTATGAAAAAAAATTAACTTCCTCTTGGGGTTCAGTGTACTCATGTATATTCAAAAAAGATCAGTCTTTTGTGAAAAGTCCAAAGTAACTTTTGATCCTAAATACTTGGGATTTCCAGGGCAAGAAAAAAATAAAAAACAAAACAAAATAAAAGCCCTCAAAATACCTGTTACATATTGCAGAAATAGCACATAAACTTCACTGTATTTAGTATAATTTCTTGAGTTTTTTCCTTTATTGCAAAGTTATGAACAGATACTTTTTGCTAATTATATAACTACCATGTAAGAACATTATTATTCTAGTGAAAATAATTTTTGATGGCAACAGAATCTTTGTAGAAAGTGCAGGATATCTAGTGTGAGTGGAGTTCCCAAATAATGATCCTTAAAGCCTTCAGAGAACTTTTGAGTAGAAGATGATGTGTATCTGGTGCTCTGGGTCATTGAAGAGTGGTATCTGGACCATTGTTTCTAAATATTTGTGTAATCTCTTTTTGAGGAAAAGGTTATAAACAGAAAGTTCTTACACCACTAGCTTTTGCAATTTAAAGGTTTTTAGGGAGGAAATATCTTAGTATTGAAATTTCTAATTTAGTGCTTTCGTCTTTTTAACCAGTGACTATATGTTAAAAATTAAAATTGTAAATAATTCAAGATGAAACTTACTAAAATTATGCCACATGCTTTCTATAGTATCTGTTTAGGAATTAAGGTTTTTTTTCCTCAGATTATTTCTAGTAAATACCTTTTGAGATTGGAATCTATCTAGAAGAGTTTTTTTAAATGTGTTTTTTAAAATTTTAAAATATTTATAAGTAGTTTTGAAATTTACTGAAAGCTAAATTAATAAATACTTTCCATTTGATTTGTAATAGGAAATAGTTCATACCAACCATTTGTGTCATCTTTATACTGATATATTCTTTATCACATGAATATAAAATAAAACTGGACCAATTATATCAGGTATAACAATTTTAGGAATATAAGTTAAATGTGGAGCCCTTTTGAAAGCTTTTCCTTAAGAAGATAACTAATTCTACTTCTGCTTAATTTAATAAATGTCCTGGCTAACTTGTAGAACAGACTCTTATTTTAAGTTTATAGTATAATTTGAAAAGATATATTCATACCTGTCAATTGCTCAATTTTGGTGTCATTTAAAACTAGTTAGGAGTTCTTATGTCACTATATAATTATCAATACTGTATATAACCCTTTGTTAAAGTGAGTGTAGCAAAGTATTGACAAAGTATTAGGATCCACAGGATATTATCAGGATCCACAAGATATGATACTTTCATTTTCTAAGCCAGCAATTTTTATCACCAAACATAGTCTTGTAATCATGTGTAGGATGTATTAGGCTAAATTTGGAATGTGTTCAGCATTTTAAGCAGCTATAGTACTAATGAGAATTTTAACTGTGAAAAAGAATGTGTTTTGTTTTCCTCTTTTAGACATATCAAATGATTTCGTGATAGAATTAAAGATTCAGAAAACTTTTAGGACATCCAACCGTGAAATCTTTTTAATATTATTAGAAGAATGTTAACTCATTTATCTGTGGCATCTTAATTTGATTAAAAAATCAAGTAACAATAAGCCGATTACGTTTCTAAGTCAGATATCCTCAGTAAGTAATTTATAAAGGTGAAAAGACTGTTGCTTTTATTCGTGTAGGGACTGGATCCGGTGAAGAGTCCCCTTACTACAGTATAAATAAATTCTGGGTACATTGGAAAAAAAAAAATATATATATATACACACACATAAACATCATACACTCTTGGGCCTGTAAAAGGTGAGAGAATCTCTGAGGGGCAAAGATACATATACACATATTCTTATGCAGGTCAAATATCTATATATGACATATTTAAAGAATACAAAATGGAATAAAAAATGAGAAACAAAAGACTTAAAAATGACCAGGTAGTTCTTTAAAAAGAACCAAATAGAACATTTAAAAAATTAAAAATAAAATCACTGAAATAAAAAAATTGAGCAGATAGATCATACAGATATTCCATAAAGTCAAAGAATGAATTAGATACTGACAAAATTAATGAAATTATCCAGAATGCAGCATAAGTGAAAGATATGGGAAATATGAAAGGTTAAAAATTATGGAGGATTAAATGAGGTTTTAATATAAGGCTGTAGTTGGAAAAGGAAGGCCAGCAGACTAAAACAACAACAACAACAAAAACCTGTATGGTTAGCTCAATACATGCAGGAAAAGCATTTGACAGAATCCAACATCCATTCCTGATAAGAACTCTTAGCAAACTAGAAATAGAAAGGAGCTTTCTCAACCTGATAAAAGACATTTAGGAGCAAGAAACAGGTAAAATCATAATCATGAGGGCTGAATGCTTCTCTCCTAAAACCAGGGAGCAGACAAGGATTTCTTTCTATTCTCACTACTTCTATTTAACGTTATCCTAGCTAGTGGAATGGAGTAAGGAGAAGAAATGAAAAATTTCCAGTTTGGAAAGGACAAAATAAAATGGTCTCCATTTAGAGATGACATCATCATCTATTTAGAAAATTTGATGGGATCTTTAAAAAAAAAAAAAAAGCTAGAACTAAGAAGTCACTTACTGCAAGATTACAGAATACAGGTCAATACAAAAAAATCAATTTCTGTGTATTAGCAATGTACAATTGAGAATTAAAATTTAATAATTCCTATATAGTAGCATCAAAGAATATAAAATACTTAGGAATACTTAGGAATAAATCTGTTGAAAGATGAATATCATCTGTATACTGAAAACTAAAATATTGCTGAAATTAAAGAAGACCTAAGTAAATGAAGAGAGATACCTCACTTATGGTTTGATAGATTCATTGTTGTTAAGAAGTCCATTCTTCCCAAACAGATCTATAATCAGATGTTTTGGAGAAGTTGACAGGCTGCATCTAAAATTCAAATAGAAATACAGAGGACCTAGGATATCCAACACAGCTTTGAAAAGAAAAGCAAGTGTGGCGTTGTTAAGTTAGAGACCCAGATCATTGATGCAGAGTAGTAAAAAAAATTTACTCACACATATATGGAAAACTGATTTTCAAAAAAAGTTGCAAAAGCAATTCAGTGGTGATACAATACTCTTCTTAACAAATAATGCTGGAACATATGGATACCCAGATGTAAGACTTAAAATTCTAAAACTGATTGGAGAAACAAAATAAAAACTTTGTGACCTTGAGGAGGCAAAGATTTCTTCAATGGAACACCAAAAGCTTGAGCCATAAAAGAAAAAACAACCTGGTATTTTGGACTTACTCAAAATTAAGAATTTCTGCTCTGCAAATTACTTCATTAAGAGAATACAAGACAGGTATATACTGAGAGAAAGTATTTGCAAATCATATATTTAATAAAGAACTTCTGTCTAAAAAATTCTCAGAACTCAGAAAGCATTCAGCTTCTATTTTTGTCCTATTTTAAAAATAGATTCAAAGGGATATTTTACAGAGAGATGTCAAATAAGCACATACCTAAAATTTGTAAGACCTGACCATATCAAGTGTTGGTGCTGGTGAGCTTATAGAATGACTGGAATTCTCACATACTGCTGGTGGGAAAATTGTGCAACCACTTTGGAAAACAGTTTGACAGTTTCTTAAAAAGTTAAACATATACCTACTATGTAACTCAGCAATATACCCCCATGTATTCAAGAGAAATGAAAGAATATTGCCATAAAAGACTTGCATGCAAATGTCCACTAGCAGATTTTTATTTAATAGCCGGTAACCTTAAACAACGGATGTCCATAAACATGTGAATGGATAAGTTAATCATGGTAAAGGTATATAATGGAAAGTGATCAGCAACAAAAAGAAATGTGGACTACTGATACATAATTAACCTCAAAATTATGTTGAATGGAAGACTCCAAAGAGAAAATGATGTATTCTACAGTTCTGTATATTGGCAGTCCTTGCTTTACATGGGACTGTGTTTACTGAAACTAATTATGCACATTCAAACTATGTCCTTACTTTGCACAGTTCTGATATACACGAGTTTCTGTTAACACAGTACCGTGCACAACAAGGACTGGTTGGAATGCAAAATTGTGGAAAATACAACTAATCTATCATGATAGAAACAGGTCAGTGGTTATACAGGGAAGAGATGGGGTGGAGGAGGTTGAGGAGCTGCAGAGGGAGGAATTAAAATGGGGGAAAAGATAATAGTAGATTGTTTAACTGAGAAGTATGCAGATGAGTAATGATCATATACATAAAAACCTCAATATTGATCATTAGGGAAACACAGATAAAAACTCTAGTGAGGTTCCACTGCACAACCAGTGGAATCAGAACAACTATCAGTAAGTAGCAAGTGTTGGTAAAGATGTAGAGAAATTGGAACACTCATATATTACTGGTGCAAAAGTAAAATAGTACTGCCAGTTTGGGAAACATTTTGGCTGTTTGTTCATATACACTCTCCTTATGATCCAGCAGTTGCATTCCTAGGTATTTACCCAGAAGAAATGAAAACCTGTGTCCACAAAGAAGGTCTCTACACACTGTTTAGAGCAGCATTAATCATAATAGCCAAATACTGGAAACAGTCTCTGTGTCTATCAACTGGTCAAAGGATAAACAAAATGTCATGTATTTATATAATAGATTACATTCCACAATAATAGGAAACAAAATACTTACATATCAGACTACATGGTTAAACCTTAAAAACACTTTAAGTGAAAGTAACCAAACTCAAAAGAGTACATGTTGTAAGATTTTGTTTATATGAAATTTCTGTAAAAGCAAAACTATAGATAGAAGGCAGATAAATTATTGTCCCTGGGTGTTGGAGTAGGGTTTGATGGATGAATGGGTAAGGAGGGAACTTTTGTGATGATGGGATTGTTCTAAAAGTGGACTGTGCACAACTGCATGAATTCCCTCAAAGTCCTCTATCTTATTAAGAGCTGATACTCAGAATATATACATTATATGGATTACAATATGTATTTTGCATTGTACCAACTCAAAATAAGAGAACCGAATACTACCATGGTTATTTAAAGAAATTGCTGGTTCTGGGTTTGGACCTAAGAAAATTGAAGATGAGCATGGACTATCTTGTGCTAGAAAATAAAGAAATGCTCCAAAACAGATCATCACAACAAGTAAGGACAGTAATGGATTTTAACCTATTGAATAAAATAAAAATTCAGAGGTCCATATGTCAAACTAGACAAACAGATGGACTGACAAGTGAGAAGGGAAAGCTCTCCCTTAAAATGGACTGTGAACTGATGAAAACAGACCAATGAAATTAAAAAACAACTGTTTTTCAACTATTATAATAAAATGTGATTGAGGCAGTAATCAGTGGATGCTAAATCTGGAGGAAGGAGAGTTTGAGAAGGAACAGTATATTTACATGGTATGAAGTTGTCTCCCAGTAATTACTTATTAATTCCACAAGGAAAGGTAGCAACTATACAGTAAAAGAATTAGATAACACTTTATGTAATCACAATTAATACCCACAACACCCTGCAAATATACATGATATCCCAAGAACATATTATTTATGTTGTATTCCAGACAAAGATGCATAACCTGAGTCTAATTATGTGGAAACAAGATAAATAAAAGCTTTTGGACAATTGTAAAATAACTAGTGTTCACTGCTTAAAAATATCAGTGATATAAAAGATTAAAAATAGTTTCATAGTAGGTAAGACCTTATATAAAAAGTTATGACAGCTAACTAAAATACCTAAAATAACTAAAATACCTTAAAAAACTAAAATACTAAAATACCTCACTAAAATACCTCATCTAGTTCCTGTTGCAGAAAAAAATGCTTTATTATAAAAAACACTGGACAGTTCATGAAATAGGAATATGAATGGTATAGGAGATATATATGTAACAAGGTTAAAAATCCCAAGTTTGATAACTGTAGTATGGGTATTTCAAAGGATGTCTTTATTCCTAGTGGGTCACTTAATTATTTAGTGGTACAGAGCTCTGATGTACAACTTACTATCAGATGTTTTTGAATGAGTAAGAGAGAGCGAGTGAGAGAGAATGGTGGTGATAAAGTAAATGTGGCTCAATGTTAGTTAACAAGTGGTGAGTTGGAGTGAACAAACAGTAGGATTTGTGGAGGGTGATTATTCTTGGGGCTTCTCTTTAAAAATTTTCTGTAAAATTTTTCTCTAAGTTCAAAATGTAAACTTTGAAGGAAAAAAGGTCCCATAAAAAACTTCATGCCAACAGATTTTCTAAGGCAGGTGAAATGAACACATTTCTAGAAAAACAGAACATGCCAAAATTGTTAAACTAGAATTGGACCCTATGCATAGTCCTTTAACCTTCAAAGGAATTGAATTGCTAGTTCAAAGTCTTTCTACCAGAAACCAGTAGTCTCAGATGGTTTTTCAAGCGACCTCTACCAAAATTGTAAGGGCTTTCATTCTTTTTCTTTTTTTAAGAGAAGAAAACTCCCTCCCTCATTTTATGAGACTAAAAAGTGGCCTTTATACTAAACCAATTAAGGATTATAAGATAGGGAAATTGTAGTCCAGTCATGCTCAGGCACACACACTGAAACTTCTAGTACACCAAGCATAGCAGTGAGTAAAAATTATACAGCTATCTCAGTAGATAACAAGAGTATTTGACAAAATTCATGACGATAACAAATACTAGCAAGCTAAGAGAAATGGGCTTTCTTAAGTTGATAAAGGATTTCTAATTAAATCTTTAGCAGTCATGATTCTTACCAATAAAATGTGGAAAGCATTGACTTTAGTTAGGAAAAAAGCCAGATGCCCACTGTCCCTGCTGCTTTTCAACATTGCCCTCCAGGACCAACCCAACATAATAAGAGAAGAAAAATAAATTAATAGATTTCAAAAATCCCAGAAGAGTTCATTCCTATTGCTTTTCTGTACATCTGAACAAATCTTAGATCTATCAGGGTCAACAGAAGGCTACATGTCTATCTCTTGAAAATTGAGCTAGTCTAGGACTGCCTATAATTTAAAATTAATCTGTACCAATTATTTCTCTATAAACTTTTTCATACCACGTATCAAATGTTGACTTTTGAAAGTCCTGGACATGAACACAAATGTAAATACAACAGTTTTTGTACTGATTAGGATCATCTGTAATACCTCTTCTCAGCCACATTTAGCAAACTGTTAGGGTGGATGGAGGGAGGCTCTCACCAAACACTTTTTTCTCATTTGAGTGAAGACACTTACTTTATTTTTATTCTCTCTCTCAATGATTGCTTATTATATGATAATAAATATTAAAATACCCCAAACACTTAACTTCCATATGATACACTTATCATTTTTTGCCAAAGTTGTAATACTAGACCCTTTTTCTGTATTAAACAATTAGAACCTTGGTAAATATTTACATTGTTTCACCATTCCAAGCAGGTGGGTCAGTATTCTCCCTTTGTTGCAGTTGTAGAGAAGCTGCGGTGAGTAGACATGTATGAGTAGAAGTTAAGAAAATGTGCAGACACTTTTAAAGTGTTTAAATACCCTTAAAGTCACTCTAATTCTTCTCTTTTTGCTTTTTTTTCCCCCCTGGGAACTGCTTAAGTAAAAAAAAAATTTTTTTTAAAGATTTTATTTATTTATTTGACAGACAGAGATAACAAATAGACAGAGAGAGGGGGGTAAGCAGGCTCCCTGCTGAGCAGAGAGCCCGATGTGGGGCTCGATCCCAGGACCCTGGGATCATAACCTGAGCCGAAGGCAGAGGCTTTAACCCACTGAGCCACCCAGGTGCCCCAAGTAAGATTTTATTTATTTATTTGTCAGAGAGAGAGAGTGGGTGAGAGAGAGAGTGCACAATCAGGGGGAGCGGCAGGCAAAGGGAGAAGCAGGCTCCCCCCTGAGTGAGAAGCCCAATGCTAGACTCGATCTTAGGATCCTGGGTTCATGACGTGAGCCGAAGGCAGATGTCCAACCAACAGAGTCTCCCTGGCATCCCCTTAAATAAAATTTCTAATTCATGTTTTACCTATAAAACAAAATATTATCTGATACTGAAATGAACATATTATAAAATATAATTGAATGCTTTGCTGGGCACTGGGATAAAAAGTTGACCAAAGTGACATAGTCCTTGCCTTTAGACAACTTATTTTCCTGGTGGTTTCCTCTCCAGTCATACTTGTTCCGTTTGTGGAACCCTTCACAGGGATATACTTGTTACGGTATTCTTTTAAAATACTAACAGAGAATACCTTTTAATAGTTTATAGTGGTGAAATATTAAAGTATCTGAAGAAGGAAAGCTTATTGTAGAAAGACCTATAGAAAGACTTCTGTAGTAAGTTTATTCTTGGTATGCAAAAATGATATTTAGACTCTGTAGAAGAACTGAACTTTCTCTCAAGAGTCATAGACTTCTCTAACCAGTAACCAATTATGGTTCCTCAAAATTCTCTGCAGCATCAATTAGTTTATGTAGGGATTAAAGCTACTTAAGTACAGGGCACCTGGGTGGCTCAGTGGGTTAAAGCCTCTGCTTTCTGTTCAGGTCATGATCCCAGATCGAGCCCCACATCGGGCTCTCTGCTCAGCAGGGAGTCTGCCTCCTCCTCTCTCTCTGCCTACTTGTGATCTCCGTCTGTCAACTAAATAAATCTAAAAAAAAAAAAAAAAGAAGCTAAAGTACAAATGAAAGACATTAATAGTTCTATTAAGTTACTAGCAGGAGTACTTTAGTTAGGCTTAATGTGTATTTCTGTTATAAAAAGAAATCTTGTCTTAGGCTACTTGCTCAAACAGAAATCTGATCCTGAAATGAAATGTTGTTTTCTTTTTAGTAATCCAATTAGTTAAGATTTGACATATGATAAATCTATTTCTAATTTTTTGAGGAACTCCCATAATGTTTTTCCATAGCAGCTGGCCCATTTTACATTCCCATCACAGTACACAAGGGTCCATTCTTCCACATCCTTACCAACAGCTATTACTTTCTGGGTTTTGATAGTGGCCATCCTAACAGGCATAAGGTCATATCTGATTACGGTATTTTTTTGCATTTCCTGATGATTAGTGATAATGATCTTTTCATATGTTTGTTGACTAGTTGTATTATTTTCTTCAGAGAAATGTTTATTCATGTCCTTTACACATTTTTTTTAAGATTTTATTTATCTATTTATTTATTTCACAGAGAGATCACAAGCAGACAGAGAGGCAGGCAGAAAGAGAGGGGAAAGCAAGCTCCCTGCCTAGTAGAGAGCCTGATGTGGGGCTTGATCCCAGGACCCTGGGATCATGACCTGAAGACAGAGGCTTTAACCCACTGAGCTACCCAGGCGCCCCTACAAATATTTTAATGGAGTTGTTTCTTGTTGTCATTGTGTTGTAGGAATGTTCTGTTGGCTTTTTTGTTTGTTTGTTTTTAAAAGTAAGCTCTACACCTGGTGCTTCAGTTCTTGACCATAACAGGATTAAGGGTCTCATGCTCAACAGACTGAGCTAGCCAGTTGCCCTGTAGGAGTTCTTCATGTATTCTGGACTTTAAGATACATGGCTAACAAGTATTTTCTCCCATTCTGTATGTTGCCTTTTCTTTCTGTTGATTATTTCCTTTGCCACACAGATGTTTTGAAGTTTGATGTAGCGCCATTTGCCTAATTTTGCCTTTGATGCCTGTAATTTTGATGTTACATCCGTGAAATCACTGCCAAATCCAATATCATGAAGCTTTTCCCCTATGTTTTCTTTTATAAGCTTTGTAATTGTAGGTCTTATATTTGGGGCTTTGATTCATTTTGAATTTTTAAATGTGGTGTAAACCAAAAAGGTCTGCTTTCTTTCGAACGTGGATACCAGTGCAATCCTTTTGCCATTGTGTAGTTGCTGCACATTCATAAGAGATCATACAACCATGTATGTGAGGATTTATTTCTGGGCTCTTTGGTCTGTTACATTTGTTTATATGTCTGTCTTTATACTAGTACCATATTGGTTTTTATTTGCTTTGCAATATGTTTTGAACTCAGGAAGTCTGACACCTCCAGCTCTGTTTTTCTTCCTCAAGATTGTTTTGGCTATTTGGGGTCCTTTGAGATCCCATGTGAATTTTAAATGTTTTTTTTTTTTTTTCCTATTTCTGCAAAATATTCCTTTGTGATTTTGATAGTGATTACATTGAAACTTTAGGTTGCTTTGGTTACTATGTACATTTTAACAGTATTAAGTCTTCCAACCCAGGAACACTGGATAATTTTTTATTTATTTGTGTCATCTTTAATTTCTTCCAGCAGTGTTTTGTGGGTTTATTTGTACAGTCCTTTACCTTCATGGTTGAGTTTATTCTAAGTGTTTTATTCTTTTTGTTGCTTTTGTGAGTGGGATTACTGTCATGATTTCCTCTTCAGGTTGTTGTTGTTAGTGTGTAGAAATGCAACTGATATTTATGAATTGGTTTTGTGTTCTGCAACTTTGGCGAATTCATTTATTCTAACAGTTTTTTAAATGGACCCTTCAGGGTGTTGTACATACAAGGTCATGTACCTTCTACTTTTCTCTTTCCCTCCCAAGGAAGAATCTGCAAGTTGGAGTTTTCCTCCCAGTTCTGAGCTTGCTAGCTTGAGAGAGGAACTGACATGATTGAAATGCTTTTTATTACCATTTCAATGCCCCTTTTCTTGACTTAGAGCTTGTGTGGGGTCCTGTGACTTCTTAACTGGTTTCTGGAATTCTAGTAAGAGTTTTAGACCATATATTTTTCTTAAGTCAGTGTTTTTGTGGATGAGCGGAAGATGGTCTTCCTGTTCCACCATCTGATGTCACAGAATCTCTTGGTTTTTTTAAAATAAGATATTGACAAGAGTTTTACTATTTTTGCTTTTCTGCTTTTTGAAGGAGGAAACAGTAGGCATATATTTGCCTCACTGTTTGGTTGATGCAAAATGAGAAAGAAGTAGGAAATAAGAGCTAGATATGTGAAAAGTCGTTTGATATAGTACATTACTTATCATGTTAATTCTGTCGACTAGAGAGGATTAAGCCATGCATGTTAATTTGATATTTTAAGGCAAGTATTCTATTATTTCACTTTAATTTGTATCTCCTTTATTTAACAACAGAAACTAAAGATCTTTAAGGATCTGAATTTCAGCATGAAATCGTGTGTAAGCATAGGTCAAGATGCATGCTTTTGTGTATATGTACATGTCTGTATGTGAGTAATGAATATGAATGTTTGGATTTTCTTAGTCATGTTGGTACTAATTTAAGTGATTGTAAAAGAATTCAGGCATGTGTTTATATTCTGGGGGAGGGGAAAATAAATAAATAACACCATAACTAAAGTCTATAGTAAAATATATTTTTTCTAACAGTTTAATTTATCTAGGACATAATATACATCAAACTTAAGACTATAATAAACCTTTTAAAGACACATGATTTTAAAAGATTTAATGAAATTGCTTTTGATAGAGTCTGGCTTATTTTTTATATCAAAGTTTCCAGTTGTTACTCTATTTATTTTAGATTATATTTCCATAAAAATGAGTTTTTGCATTGAGAGGAATCCTTTAACTGTAAGAACATGTATATCTTTTATGGAATCTTATTTCCTCAAAGTGAAGAAGAAATGAAATGGAAATTTTTAGTAGTTCTTTAAGTAGTGTTGTCTGTATAGCATATATTTATAAGCAAATGATTACTTTTTGTTAAGATTATAGTAAAATATCTCAGAACATTAAGAAAGTAAAGTATGTCTAAGTTCTTTACTAAATTGTTATTGAGTGCCTGCCACATTCCATATTACAGGCACTGTGATAATGATTGGAAATTTCAGAATGAGCAGAACAGAAATGGGTACTAATTGGGGAAATAAACATTAAGCAAACAATTGTATAAATGATGGTTTATAATTTGATAGCTTACAAAGACTTACAGAGTCTATGAAAATATATAATGTGGTGACTTCAGTAAATGAATTTTAAAAAGCTTAGATGTTAATGATGAGTTGGGTTGGTGAAAGGGAGAAGTATGCAAAAAGAATGGAACATTATCCTTTTCAGGGACCAACAGATGTCAAGTGTGGCTGGAGGGGGAAGAGCATTTTGTAATGTGCCCAGGAGATGTTCATGTACTATTTTACAGATTTCGAACTTTTATCTTAAGCACAAATAACCTGATTCATATTTATAATTTTTAATGTTAACTACACTGTGGGATATAGATTGAGGGGACCAACTGTAGAGAAAGGTGGCCTGTTGCAGAAATTCAGAAAGAGTTAACGAGGGTTGTGTTAGTTTCCTAGGGCTGCTGTAAGGAAGTTCCACAAACGGAGTGGCTTAATGAGAGAAATGTGTTTTCTCATACCTGGAGGCTAGAAGTCTGAGGTCAGAGTATTTGGCAGAGTTGCTTCTGTCTGAGAGCCACTGGGGAAGGATCTCTTTTTTTCTAGGCCTCTCTCTTTTTGGCTTATAAATGAATGTCCTCTTTCTATGTCTTCAGATCATCTTCCTTCTATATGTGTCTGTGTTCAGATGTCCTCTTCTTATTGGATTAGGGTCCATCCCAATGATCTCATTTTAACTTAATTCTCTAAAGAGAATGATCTTTCAGTATGGTCACATTCTTAGGTATGGGAAGCTTAGGACTTCAACATATGAATTTTGTGGGGAAATGATTTGGCCTGTAACAATGATTAACATTGATGGCAGTGAAAATGGAGACAAGTGGACTGATTTGAGAATTACTTAGGAAATGAAACTGATGTATCTTAGTAATAGATTAGAAATGGTGAGATGGGGAAGGTATCAAGATGACTTTGTTCTGGTTTGACAAAGGTTCTGAGAGATAGGACTGATTTCATTTGGGAGCATAAACTGAGAAGGATATTTTAAGAGGAAAGATGATGAGGGGCTTAGTGATAAAGTGTCCAACTCTTGATCTCAGCTCAGCTCTTGATCTTAGGGTCATGTGTTCAAGTCCTGTGTTGGGCTCCATGCTTAGTGTGGAGTCTACATTAAAGGAAAAAAAAAAAAAAAGAAAGAAAGGTGGTGAGCTATATGGTCAAGTGTTCATTTACGTGACATCCATTTGAAGATGTCAGGCAATTTAATAGGTGGAACTGAAGCTCACTTGAGAGACATGAGCTCATAGATGGTAGTCAAAGCCATGGTAATGGATGAAATTGGCTATAGAGAAAAAAAAGAAAGATACCTAGACAGAGTCCAAAAAATATATAACTTATAAAATTCATATAGAACCGTATTTTCCAAAGAGGTATATGCAGTTTTGGCCTGGAGAATTATAGTTATAATTTCTATCCATATATTTAAAAAGCCTTATCCTTTAAACTATTTCATATATTTTATATTGTATGTATCTTAATATAGTAGTACTAATATAATTTTAAATAAACATATTTTAGAGTTTCAAAAAATATTCTCCACTGAGTGAGTTTGGGAAACACTGTAACAAAAAAGGCAACAAGGAGTATCCTGGAGGAGGATGAAACCAAAAAGAATATGGTAAGGGAAGCCAAGGGACTGGACTTAAGGAGACTGTGAAATCTCCTAATTTGAAATTTTAAATACCAATAAGCCATGCATTCTCAACAAGGGCAAATTGACCCCAAGAGGGAGAAATAGTTCTATTTTGTTTTGTTCTGTTTTGTTTTGCTGGGAGTAAGGAGGCACAAAACATCTTAGATATTATAATGGTTTGTGGCCTCTATAGCTCAACCTTGCCCTACAAAATCTTATTTATTAGTATTTAATTTCCCTTATTAGTGAGAAACTAAATTAAATTTAAATTAAGTACACTATAATTATATAAGCATGATATACGTACTATACATTTGTATGCAATTAATTATTCAATTTAGTTTTCTCTTTGAAGGGGCAATAATGAAAAAAGGTTGAGGAACACAATAAACTATATAGAAAGGGCTTTAAAACCCTTTTGCTGTAGTTTAACAGTATTCTCTAGGGAGGAGTATGGGATTTGAGTTTGAAGAGGAATTCTAAATTTTTACCGTATTTCCAGTATTGAATATTTTACGTCAAAAATATATTCTTCTCTTTATAATGAAGTTAGATTATCTAATTACTCCTCCAAATAATTAAGAAGAATGAAGAAACCATCATATTTGATCCCATCACACAGAGATAATCTGTTAACATTTTGCATATAGTTTTTCTGTTTAACTGTATATACTTTATATCAACCCCTATCTGTTCTACCTTCAAAAGGTATCTGAGATCTGACTACTTTTCACTACCTCCCACTACCACTGTAGTCTAATCCCTCATTTTTAAAAACAAAAAGTAGAATGTACCAAAAGTATTGTTCTGCTTCTTTGAACAATATGCATATAAAAGCCAACATTTTGACTTCAGCCAAATTTCTGTACAGGCTTCTCATTTTGCTCTGTGGTGTTCATCTTGAAGTCCCTACTGAATTTGTCTGTCTCCTTTCGTAATTGACACAGGAAAATGTTTCTCCCTGAAGGATATTTTCCAGTAAAAGTGTTTCCTTTTCTGTTTTGTTTTTTTGGCCTTCTATTTGCTTCACCAGGATCCTTCTGCTTTGAATGCAGAAGATGATTACGAGCTAATTTAAAATTCATATATATTTGGTTTCTTTGATCAAGTCTACAGGCTTTCTTACTCACATCATGATCTCTCCACAGAGATCTCTGGCACAGAATTTTTGCTCAGTCTTTTACTTGCTCTTCTGTTTTTATCTTAACTCCCTCTGCTTCCCTCTGGTCTTCTCTTATTAAGCACTAACTTTATAAACTCTTTATCTGAACTGATCCTCACCTCTCTCTTTGTCTCAAAGATATAGGTAGATTGCATCTTTTTTTGTTTTTTGTTTTTCTTTTTCTCAGATTTACCCCTCTACTTTTGTTTTATAGTGTACACTTTCCTAGAACATTCTCTGCTTCCTCCAATACCAGCCTTTCCTGGCTACTTCTTCTCAAGGGTCTACCATTTAAAGCCAAAATTAAAATAAAACCCTTGGGCCTCTGTCTCCACCGAAGTATTTTTTTCCCTTTATGCCCAGATTTTAGTAAGGTACTTTGTATATCTGCTTTCTTATTTCTGTTTTGCACCAAGCCACTGATGTCAAGCTTCTGCATTGAAACAGTTCTTGTTAAATTCATTCTGATGACCCAGCTACTAAATCATTTTTCTCACCTCTATAACCCTCTTTTATTTTACTCCTATGAGGCAATAACTGTTTCTTCTGCTTAGTGCTTTCCTCCTTCACGGATATTGCTACTTTTCAGAACCCTTCATTGACTCTTTTTCCTCCACCTACCCTTCCTTTGGAAGTGATTTATTTGTAAACTTTCAGGCCTACACCAAAGTAGAGAGCGGTGTACAAAGTACAGGACAGTGATTGACAGTATACCTCTCATCCAGCTTTTTAGGAGTTACTAACTTGTGACCAATCTCTCTCTCTCTCTCTCTTTTTGTCATACCTGTCTACACTTATTCCTTTCTCTCTACTCTGAATTATTTCTTCTGCCAACCTTTAAATAATGTTGTTCTCCTAGGTCCCATTCTCAACATTTTTTCCTTCTCATGCTACATGCAATAAGTAGAAAAGCTCACACATTCTAACAGTTTCTACAACAGCCAAATGCTGATAACACCTAAACCTATTTCTTCAGCTTAGACCTTGTTCTTTAGCAAGAGATTCATATTCACTAGCTTAGATCTCTTCACTTGGATGCCCCCACAGAGTCTAGAAGCATAAGTCTAAATGAGCTCATCTTTCTCTGCCCACCTGCTGCCCCTGCTAAAATTCCATGTTGGTTGATCTATCTCCCATCTTCCTAGTCCTATACAAATATATCTGGTCCTAGTCCTTTGTAAATATATTCAGTTGTTCATCAAGCCCCATCAGTTTTCCTGCTGCCATAGTAAAGTCCCTTTCACCTACATTTCTTTTTTCCAGCAAATTCATAACTGATCTCACCTGCAGGCTCAAAACACAAGTTTAATCATGGCATTCTCTCATTAAAATCCTTAAATATTTCACTGTTATCTACCTGATGAATTAAGACACTTCTTGATATGATTCTTATCTTACTTTCTATCTTCACCACTTCCCTTTCTCCTGAATGCTCACTATACATTCAGAGAAAAGAACATGCTTTTTCTGGGGTGTGTGGCTGGCTCAGTTGGTAGAGCATGCAACCCCTGATTTCAGAATTGTGAGTTTGAGCCCTATGTTGTGTATAGAGATTACTTCAAAATAAAAAAAAATCTTAAAAAAAAAAAAAAAGAAGAAGAAGAAAATGGTTTTCACATCTTTATGCTCCATTCATCCCTCTGTTTGGAATGTCCTCTGCTCATCTCTTCGTCCTATCTCTATGGTAAATTCCAGTCTTCCTTGGAATCTAGCCCAAGATATCCTGACTCTTCATAACAGTAAATTCTGTAGATTATTTTTATCCCTATTGTTTACATAGCTTACAAGCCCAGAAGGGTGAAGGACCTGCCCAAGGTTACAGAGCCAATAAATGGCAGACCTTAGGTATACAAGTCAAGGTTTTTTTACTTCAGTGCCCATACCCTTTCATCAGACCTAAGTGCAAGAATGTCCACTTGAAGGTTTTGACCTTATAACAATGTACAATAAGGTTCTATCAATTACATTTTATCAAGAAAACCCATGGTAGTTTTCATGTTATAAAGATAAACTGAATAATATCTGCTTTGAAATCAATTTTGTCCAGGTATTGTCATTTTAAGTTTCTCTCTATGTATTTAATTAGGTCAAAATTAATGACAGAAGCAGCCAAAGGTCAAGATGTTTTTCTAAATAACAGATTCATCCAAACATAAATGTTTTAGAATTCCTGTAGATTTTGTTTTTATACTATTTATATACATTTTTAAATTTTTTAAAAAGTAGGCTCCACACCCAGTGTTGGGCTTGAACTCCCAACCTTGAGATTAAGAGTTGTATGCTCTACCAACTGAGCCAGACAGGCACCCCTATACTATTTATATATTTATTTATTTATTATTTTTGTTTGTTTTAAGAAAAGTAATTTTTTTCATTAATATATAATATTTGTTTCAGGGGTACAGGTCTATGAATCATCAGTCTTACACAATTCACAGCACTTGCCATAGTACATAATCTCCCCAGTGTCCTTCACCCAGCCACCCTATCCCTCCCACCCTCCTTCTCTCCAGTAACCCTCAGTTTGTTTCCTGAGATTAAGAGTCTCTTATGGTTTGTCTCCCTCCCCAGTCCCATCTTGTTTCACTTTTCCCTCCCTTCCCCCACAACTCCCTACTCTGCCTCTCAAATTCCCCATATCAGTGAGATCATATGATAATTCTCTTCCTCTGGTTGACTTATTTCACTTAGTATAATACCCTCTAGTTCCACTGGCATTGCAAATGGCAAGATTTTGGGTTTTGATGACTGCATAGTATTCCATTATATATATAATACATCTGACTTTTGCTTTATTTTCAACTTATTGGTCCGAGCCAAAGGTCCAACTAAGTAAGTTTCAGAACTATAGATTGTGACCAATTTTTTTTTTTTAAGCTGTTAAGTCCCAACATCTCAGTCAGTAAGCTGGAAACCCAGGAGAACTGATGGTATATTTCTGCTCTGAAACCAAAGGCTTGAGACCCAAGAGAGCCAATAGTGAAGTTCTGGCCCAGAGGTCCACAGGCTGAGGACCCAGGAAGAGCCACTCTTTCACTCTGAGTCATAAAGCAGGACAGAAAGAAAAACCCAACACCCTGATACTCAAGCTTGAAGAAAGTAAGGGAGAAGGAATTCCCTCTTAGCCTTTTTTGATTGCCTAGGCCTTCAACTGATTGGATGAGACCCACCCACATTAGGGCAGGCATTCTGCTTCACTCATTCTACCTATTCAACTATTAAACTCATCCAGAAATCCCCTGACAGACACACCAGAAATATGTAGACCAAATACCTAGGGCACCCCATTGCCAGTCAAGTTGACTCATAAAAGTAACCATTACAATAGTAGATAGTACTATGTATCAGTCACTGGAGATACAGTGAGACATATTAGTTATTTTGATTATATTTCACAAAGAGTATTAGCAGTGATGGCAAATATTTATATAGTGCTTCCTATGCCAGGCACCATTTTAAGCACTTCATCAGAATTAACCCATTTAATCTTCATGGTAAATGTATGAAATGGGTTTCCATTTAATGGGTGAGGATACTAAAGTACAGAGAAATTAACTTATCCATGGTCACAGGCAGTGGTGAGGTCTGGATTTCAACCTCAGTATTCTGGCTCCAGAGTTCTTCTTCTTAACCACTACTATGTTCCTTTACTCCCATAGGAAAATATCTCATATGAAAATATCATTATGATGTGGAATATGGGGTACTTTAGAGGTATAGAACAGAGTGTGTCAAACGTAGGGCAACCAAGAAAGGAAATACCTAAACCGAACTCTGAAGAAGGTTCAGGTTTTAATAGCTGCTAACTAAGAGAGACTACGAAAGAACCTTCAAGAACCTGAAAGAATTTGAGTGTGGTTGAATCTCTGAACCACAAGCTTAAATCTTGAAATGGGAGAAATAGCCTGAGAAAATAAAATCATAAAGGCTTTGTAAGTCCAATTAAGGAAGAATAATACTTTTATATATCAGAAAACCTTAGATCAAATTCCAGTTCTGCTACTTTCTATTTAATTCTAAGCAGGTCACCTTATCTTTTTGAGTTTCTGTTTTTTCTCTAGAAAGGGACTAAGAATGCCTTCTTTTGAGATTTTTTCGTCCACTCAATAAATATTTATTGTGTTTCCAGGTTAAAAAAAAAAGGCACCCTCACCTTACACCTTATATAAAAATTAATTCAAAATGAATTAAAGTACTAAATGTAAAACGTAAAATTATAAAACTCCTGAAGGAAAAAAAAATGCAAAAGCTTCATGAAATTGGACTTGGCAGTGATTTTGTACATAAGACATCAATACAGTACAATACATATTTATTGTGTGCATTTTCTATCAGGCTCACATTCTCAATGCTGAAATTACAGTGGTAAAATAGACAAAAATGGTGCCTCTGCTGTCTTGGAGTTTACATTTTAGGGGTTGTTTTAAGGTTTAAATGAGATATAATATGCTGTAGTGACTGTTTCATGAAGCACATTCAGAAAATGTCGTTTTCTTAGCCAAGGTTTGTCTGGATTCTCTGATTAAAAGTATATATATATATATATATATATATATATATATATATATATATAGTTCGTGGATTTCAAGTTTTGAGTGACTTCTCACTAAGGGGGAAAAAGTAACCAGATTATTTGGGACTCAATATTTTCTTTCGAAAGAGTGTGTCAAGGAATTAGAATTTTCTTGTTTATTTTGGCAATTCTCTAAAGCCTTGAAGAATTTCTTTTTTTTCCTCCTCAGCTTTATTGAGACAAATTGACATATAACATTGTGTAAGTTTAAGTTATATAATGTGATGATTTTTTTACATGTATTTATATTGAAATGATTAACACGATAGAATTAGTTAACATGTCCATTACATCACATAATTACCTTTTTGTATATGTGTGTGGTGAAAACATTTAAGATTTATTGTCTTGGCAACTTTCAAGTATATAACATAGTAATGTTAATGATTCTCACTGTGCTGTACACTTGATCCCCACAGCTTATTCATCTTATAACTGAGGTTGCAGCCTTTGACCAACATCACCCTACCCCAAACTTTGATAACCACTATCCTACTCTGTTTTTCTTTGAGTTTGAGTTTTTCAGATTCCACATGGAAGTGAGATCATATGGTAGTTTTGTTTCTTTGTCTGACTTATTTCATTGGACCTAGAAGGTCCATCCATCTTGTCCAAGTGGCAGAATTTCCTTCTTTGTTACAGCTGATTAGTATCCCATTGTATCTATCTATACAAATGCCACATTTTCTTTATCCCTTCATCTGTAAATGGACACTTAGGTTATTCCCATGTCTTGGCTATTGTGAAAAATGCTACAGTGAATATGGGAGTGCAGGGATCCCTTTAAGACAGTGATTTCATTTCTATCATGCCAGCATTCTTTTGCAACTCCCCTCACTTTTTTTTTTTTTTTTTGCTATTTCTAGAAATCTGTTTCAGTAGTTCTGTAGAATTACAAAAGATGATTTACCTCAAAGGAATTTATGGTTAATTATAGGAATAATGACACATCTGAAAGAAATACAAGAAAAAAAACCTCTGGGGGAGATAAAAGCAAATGAAAATAATCCACAGAACAAACACAGAAAACAAAGGAAATACAAAGAAAGCATAAAATGAAATGATAAAAGCAAGAACAACTATTAAGTAAATATATTTGGTTTGTAATTTCTAACTAAAAGACAAAAAATTATATTTAAAAATAAAAATATGTTATTTATAAGCATCACATCAAAAGCAAACAATATGGAATAAGAATAAATGGAGTGACAAACATTTCTCAAGTGAAAGCAATAGTGATATTATTAACTTCAGATAAAACAACAAATAATGGTACATACAATAAGGAGGGTCACACAAATTATCTGTCACTAGTCTCTTCAACAAATGGTGCTGTGAAAAACTGGAAATCCTTGTAAAAAAAAAAAAAAGGTACCCTTCCCTTACACCATATTCAAAAATTAATTCAAAATGAATTAAAATGCTAAATGTAAAACCTAAAATTATAAAACTCCTGAAAGAAAACATAGGGCAAAAACTTCATGAGATTGGACTTGGTAGTGATTTTGTGCATAAGACATCAAAATCACAGGCAACAAAAGCAGAACTAGGCCAATGGGACTACATCAAACTTCAGAACTTCTGTGTGACAAAGGAATGAAAATGCAACTTACAAAATGGGAGAAAATACTTGTAAGTCATATATCAGATAAGGGATTGGTGTCCAGAATATATAAAGAATTCCCACAACTCAATGACAACAGAAAAAAAACTGTATTAAAAAAATGTGTAAATAGGACTTGAATAGACATTTCTGTCGCAGCCAGCACGACGAATCGACCAGGAAAACCGTGAGGGCTAAGAGGATGGTGAAAAGAAATTAAGAGACAAAGAGATGGGGGCAAGAGGGACACTGAAGATGATGTCCAACAGTGCCAATGTTATTCCACATCTTGCAATCATTTATAAGGTAGATCAGAATAGGAGGAGCAATACATCAGTACATAGTCAGATGACCACAAGTTTCTATAACAAGTTTACATTTACTGCAAACAAACCTCGTGATGCCAGGTAGTTTCGGCTAAAGCCATTAGCAAGACAGTCAACCAGGGAGTGAGTTATGGGACGTACAGAGCAACAAGGACCAACTAAGAATTCATGACCCTGACCACACTGTTCCCTTCTGTAGGGCGAGTGTGGGGGAAGTCACGTAGGCGAGCGCACGACACATAGCACAGACCCTTTTCTCAGAGTTACTCAACTTTCCCGTCCTTAACCTTGTCAAGGTGTCCAGAATTTGAAGGAGACACAAGTCAGGGCCTGGTCTGATCCTCGACTCCAACCATGCCGTGGCCTCCAACACATTTCTCTAAAGAAGGCATATAAGGATGACACAGAAGTAATTAAGAGCATATGAAAAGATGCTCAACATCACTAGTCATCAGGAAATGCAAATTAAAATAATGAGATGTCACCTTGCATTCATCAAAGAACAGTGTATTGGTGAGGATATGGAGACTTTGGTACCCTTGTGCACTGTTGATGAGAATATAAAATGGTACAACTGGCTGAGAAATAGTATGAAAAGTTCCTCAAAAATTTAAAAATAGAATTACCATATGATGCAGCAATCTCACTTCTGGAGATATGTATCCAAAAGAATTGAAAGCATTATTCGGAAGCGGTATCTGCTCACCCATGTTCATTGCATCTTTATTCATAATAGCCAAGACAGAGACACAGTCCTAGTGTTCACTGATAGATGAATGGATAAAGAGAATACCACACATGCACACACACACACACACATGAATATAGCCTTAAGAAAGAAGGAAATCCTGTCACATGCTATAACATGGATGAAACTTAAAGAAACTAAAGGTTATGTGAAACATAAACCATTCAGAAAGACATGGTTCTATTTACATGAGGTATACTAAGGTAGGTAAACTCTTAGAAAGTGAAAGTAGGCAAGATAGGTGGTTGGTAGGAGCTGAGGGGGAGAAAGAGGAGTTCAGTAGGTATCGCATTTCAGATTTGCAAGATGAAAAAGTTCTAGAGGTCTCTTGTACCATAAAATACATATAGTTAACACTACTGTACACTTAAAAATAGATAAGATAGAAAGTACTGTATTTTTTTAAGATTTTATTTTTTTAAGTAATCTCTACACCTAACATGGGGTTTGAATTCAACAACCCAGAGATCAAGAGTCACATGTTCTACCAACTGAGCCAGCCAGGCACCTCTAAATTTTGTGGTTTTTTTACTACCATTTTATGGATTATTTTCTATGAATTTTTTTTTAAGATTTTATTTATTTATTTGACAGAGATGACAAGTAGGCAGAGAGGCAGGCAGAGAGAGAGGAGGAAGCAGGCTCCCCGCTGAGCAGAGAGCCTGATGTGGGGCTCAATTCCAGGACCGTGGGATCATGACCTGAGCCAAAGGCAGAGGCTTTAACCCACTGAACCACCCAGGCACCCCTCTATGAATTTTTTTTTAAATGATTGTGTATTAAGTATTTTATTAGGTTCAAGAGTATTAATTGCCTTGAATTCACTCAGCTAAGTTATTCTGAGGATTTCCTTATTTGAGACATTAAGTTATTAATAGGTTTCCTCATACTAAATAATATTTACATTGGGGGCATAAATCCTACTTGTTTAGATTATTCAAATAATTATTTTAATACCTGTTGAAATCAATTTGCTTTCATATCTGAGAATTTTATACTTGTATTTTTTTTTTTAGATTTTATTTATTTATTTGACAGACAGAGATCACAAGTAGGCAGAGAGAGGGAGAGGGAAGCAGGCTCCCTGCTGAGCTGAGAGCATGACTCAGGACTTGATCCCAGGACCCTGAGATTATGACCTGAGCCAAAGGCAGTGGCTTAACTGAGCCACCCAAGCGCCCCTGTATTTGTATTCTTAAGCAAGGTTGACCCAAGTTTTCTTCCCCACATGTATATATGTGTGTATAGAATTAGTTATATAGTTATCAGATTTTCTTTATCTAGAGGAAAAGCTTTCAATTTTTCACAATTTTGCTATTATTGCTGGACTTCTCATATGTGACCTTTTTTTTTTTTTTTTTCTTCATAGGACAACTTTTATTTTTAACTCGTTCCCACTATTCTGGTTCATTTTATTTTTTATATATATAGATAATTTTTTAACCTATTACCATCACAGTGAGCTGTCCAGTACATCAAATTCCATAATAACCTTCTAACCTGAACTTTTATGTGACCTTTATTATGTTGAGGTAATTTCTGTTCCCAGCTTTTTGAGTGATTTTATCATGAAAGAATGTTGAATTTTGTCAGATGCTTTAGTGTGCAGCTAAAGTTGAGATGATCGTGTTCTTTTTGTCCTTCATGCTGTTAATGTGTGGTATATTTAAAAGTTTTTTAATATAAAAACATTTCCTTTAAGGTTCATGATATGCAATATACATATCACATAAAATCTTGGGACTCTGGGGGTGCCTGGGTGGCTTAGTGGGTTAAAGCCTCTGCCTTCAGCTCAGGTCTTGATCCCAGAGTCCTGGGATCCAGCCCTGCATCAGTCTCTCTGATTAGCAGGGAGTCTGCTTCCTCCTCTCTCTCTGCCTGACTCTCTGCCTACTTGTGATCTCTGTCTGTGAAATAAATAAATTAAAATCTTTAAAAAAAAAAAATCTTAGGCCTATGAATCTATTTTCTGATCACTGCGTAGCAAATGAACAATTACTTGATTTGCCTTTTTTAGGGTATACAATACTCATTTGGATTCAAAGCAAAAAATTTATTAAAGAAACAAACAATGAAAACAGAAGTATGTGTGCATAGGTATAAAAGTGAAAAATCAGTACTTTTCATTGGTCAGTTTTTCTTTTATAACCTTGAAAATTGGAATTTTATTTGTTGCAAGTCCAAAATAAAACAGAATTAGAGTTTTCTCATATTTATGACATATTTGAATATTAGGTGTATTTTATTGTTATTAGGGCTAAGCATATGAATTGTCATTTTCATACTTCAAATGTAGAATATTGGCAGTTTGATACTGTGATACTTCTACACATGTAGAAATACCTTAAAAGTACTTGGTAAAATTTCTAGAAGTGTGATTCAGGTTTAACAGTATTATTTTGTCTTGTTTTAACAAATGAAACTCTTTTCTTTTTAGTGATTGCTTTCTAAAACATTTATTCAGAGTTGAATGAAACATTGTGCTGAATAGTAGTAATTCCTGTGACTTTTTAGAATTTGTTAATAGGGGACGCCTGGGTGACTTAGTTGGTTAAGCATCTGACTGTCGGTTTCAGCTCAGGCCATGCTCTCATGGGTTGTAGGATCCAGCTGGAGTCAGGCTCCTCACTCAGAAGGGGGTCTGGTTGAAAGATTCTCTGCCTCTGCTCTTCCCCAGCTCGTTCTCTCTCGCAATACATAAATACATCTTTAAAAAATACTTTTTAACTGTATTTATACTTTAGGCAGTTCTCTTGTAATTGGTGAATTATACTCTGGTGATCATTTTGGTCTAAGCTTTCTGTGTTCATCATTTTGTTATGGTCACACAATTACCTTCTGTGTATGTAAGGAAGGTGGTAATAACAATTATAATAGTAATAACTAAATTCACTGTGGGCTTATTATGTGTCAGGGACTATCCCAACACTACTTTTTTGTAAACTTTTTAATCCTTATAATAATACTGCAATGAAATAATACTGCAATGAAATACTGATACCGTCACTGTTTTAGAGATGGAAGGAGGCTCAGAATGATTCAACAACTTGCCCAAAGCTCACACGACTAGTAAGTAGCAGAGGGTGATGACTGATTACTTGGACATGAGAACATGAAACATAATTTGAGTCATCTATATATTTGTCTTTAGTTACTTAATTCCATTATTTGATAGATGTCTTTAGAAGATTTCATTTAAGTACATTTTTATTAAATTTTTAATGTTATATCTTCTTAGCCATTACAGTTTTTAATAATTAATGAATACATTCCTTTTTTGGGTCACAGGATGGACAAGCTGAAATTTTGTACACTTTTTGGAATTCTGTTACTCAGGCACTTTCTTCTCAATTCCGAATAGCAACAGATTGTAAGTATGCTATTTATTTTGTAGTTAGTTTCATTTCCACATGCTTTAAAGTTTTACACGTGCTTTAAAATGTAATGTTAAGAAGTTTTGCTTCTTAACACACATTTTTTGAAAACTCATTGTCTAATTATCATTTCTTCTGCTAACCATATATTTAGTTTTATCAACATTATGTTAATTTTTTGTTTTTCAAATTAGTATGTGGAATAAAATTCCCCAGAAGAATGAGTTAATTCCCCATAGTTCAAACATAGAGGAACTCGGAAGTTTTCCAATATAAAGGGTGTAAAGCAGTTGATGTGGAAGAATTTAGTTGGTGCTTAAAGAATTAGTTTCTAACTAAAAGATATTAAAATACAAGACTTAATATTATTTCCTTATTATTATAAATGAGTGAGTGCCATGAATTATGAAGACAAATGATTCACAGACCTGTACTGCTGAAACAAATAATACATTATATGTTAATAAATAAGTAAGTAAGTAAAAGATAGCTACATGGTGGAAAAAAATGAGGATGTGATGAATGAGCAGATGAAATACCTTCATCATGTGTGCCTGGGTGGCTCAGCTGATTGAGCATCTGCTTTCGGCTCAGGTCATGATCCCAGGGTCCTGGGATGGAGCCCTGCTTTGGGCTTGCCGCTTCGCAGGGAGTCTGCTTCTTTCACTCCCTCTACCCCTTCCCACTGCTGGTACTCTCTCTCACTCACTCACTCTCAAGTAAATAAATAAAATCTTAAAAAAAAAAAAAAAAAAAAAAGACCTTCATCATGAGTTAGAAGTTGCTTGTTCAAACACAATCTCTAAAATTTGTTAATTTTTTTTGGTCATGAAATAATGGCATTGCCTGCCTAATCAATGAATGTAAAAAGGGTTTTAGAAGTTTGTGTGTAAATTCTTACTTACAAATGTTACTGGAAGTATGTAGTAGATGTGAACATTATTTAGTCAGTGGTAATCCAGAGTTGAATAAACCACACTACCTGCCTCCCTACTATTCTGTGTGTGTGTGTGTGTGTGTGAGAGAGAGAGAGAGAGTGAGAGAGAGAGAAAGAGAAAGGGAGGAGCAGGAAGGTGCAATGGGAGAAGAGAGAGAATCTTTTTTTTTTTCTTTAAAGATTTTATTTATTTATTTGACTGACAGAGATCACAAGTAGGCAGAAAGGCAGGCAGAGAGAGAGAGAGAGAGAGGAAGGGAAGCAGGCTCCCTGCTGAGCAGAGAGCCTGATCTCTGAGCCAGAGAGCTGAGTGGGGCTCGATCCCAGGACCCTGAGACCATGACATGAGCCAAAGGCAGAGGCTTAACCCTCTGAGCCACCCAGGCACCCTGAAGAGAGAGAATCTTAAGCAGGCTCCACATCCAGCATGGAGCCCTATGAGGGGCTCAATCTCTTGGGCTTCATGCCCAGTGAGAGCCTGAAGCAGGGTTTGATCTCACAACACTGAGATTATGACCTGAGCTGAAATGATGGAAAGTCAAACACTTAACTGACTGAGCCACCCAGGCACCTTGGCCTCCCTACTACTGTTTCTGAGGAAATATGCATCACGGCAGTGACCACAGAGGAGGTCTTCATTCATGTGTGGCCAAACAGAACATAAGCAGAGGGTGTATTTAGAACTGATTCACTCTGTTTACTTCTACAAATTACACTACTCCAGGAAGACCATGCACCTCTTTGCATTATGTATCTATTTTGGTCAGCTTTTTTGAGATACAATTTATATACAGTAAAATTCACCAATTACAGGCAGAAAATTCTATGAGTTTTGAAATCATTTTTATCCTTTTCCCCACTACCACAATGAAGATATAGAATATTTCCATCACCCCCCAAATTTCCCACATGTACTTTTGTAATCACCTACTCCCAGTTCTTGGCTCCTGGCAAGTAATGATCAACTGTCTGTCAGTGTAAGTAAACTTTTACTAAATTTTTGTAAAACTTGTATCACACAGGCTGTGTTTTTTTGTATCAGCATAATTATTGTAAGATTCATCCATATTGCTGTGTGTATCAGTGGTGCCTTTTTATTGCTGATTACTATTCCATTGTATAGAGTATACAACAGTTTGTTTATCTATTCCCCAGATGGGAGACCACTGGGTTGTTACAGCCTTGGGTTATTACAAGTAAAGCTACTGCAGTTGTTTGCTTAGAAGTCTTTTGTAGATGTATTGTGTTCATTCTCAGGTAAAATATGAGTGGAATTGCCCGATCATTTGATGAGTATGTATTTAACTTTGTAAAGAACTGTTCAACTGCTTTCCAAGATGGATGTACCATTCTGCATCCCATTAGCAGTCTTTCATAACCCGAGCTGCTCTGCATCCTTATCTATCCATGATATTGTCAGTTGTTTTCATTTTAGCCATTCTTAAGAGTATGTAGTGGATTTTCATTGTGGTTCTAACTTCGACTGGCTTAAGGACCAATGATGACCCATGTTTTCACAGGCACATTAGTTATCTATATATCTTCTTTGGTCACGTGTTTGTCAAAATTAATGGCTTTTTATTTTTATTTTATTGCTTGTTCTCTTATTACTGAGTCTTAAGAGATCTTTATACATTCTAGATTCATAGTCCTTTCTCAGATGTATGTTTTGCAAATATATTTCTTTTGGCCGTGGTTTGCCTTTTCATTTCCTTAACAGGGCCTTCCAAATGATAAAAGTTAACTTTGATAGAGTCAAACTTACCAATTTTTCTTTTCTTCTTCTTTTTTTTTTTTTTTTTTGACCAAAGAAATCTTTATTTAACCCAAGGCCAGAAGTATCTCCCCCTATATTTTATTCCAGAAGTTTTGCCAAGTTCATTTGAAGTTAATTTTTGTTTATTGTATGATATATAAAGGTCAAGGTTATTTCTTGGAATATAGATCTAAAAGATTATACTTTACCCATTGACTGCCCTGGCACTCTTTTAGAAAATTCATTGGTTATATCTGTGTAAGACTATTTCTAGAGTTCTCTTTTTCTTGTTTTGTTTCTTTGTTTGTTTTGCATCTCTAGGTTTGTAATCACAAAATGCTAAATTCTTCTATGTTATTTCATTTATCAAAATAATTTTGCTTATTCTAGGCCTTTTGCTATTCCATAAATATTTCAGAATCAGATTGTTGTTCTTATAAAAATGTTTCCTGAGACTTTGATTAGGATTACATGATGAATCTACAGATCATTTTGTGGTAAATTCACATCTTAACAGTATTGAGTCATGACTAGAATATCCCATTGATCTAGGTCTTTTATAATTCTATCAGTGCTATATAGCTTTTAGTGTGCAAATCTAGCAAAACTTTTCTTAAATTTATTACTATTTGATATATTTTGATCTTATTGTAAATGGCATTTTTAAAATTTTAGTTTACGAGTGTTCATTGTTAGAATATAGAAATACAGTTGATTTCTGGGTACTGACCTTGTATCTTTTACTTTGCTACCCCTACTTACTAGTCTAGTTTTTGGAGATTTTTTTTTAACATTTCCTATATTGATGATCATATAGTTTGCAAATAAAGGCAGTTTCACTTCTTTTCCAATCTGGCTTCCTTTCATTTTTTTTCTTGGTTACCACCTCCAGTAGTGTAGAATTGATTTCAACCTTGTTTATAGTCTTAGGAAGCATTCAGTCCACCTTAATATCTTTTTTTTTTAATTTTTTATTTTTTATAAACATATATTTTTATCCCCAGGGGTACAGGTCTGTGAAACACCAGGTTTACACACTTCACAGCACTCACCAAAGCACATACCCTACCCAATGTCCATAATCCCACCCCCTTCACCCAAACCCCCTCCCCCCAGCAACCCTCAGTTTGTTTTGTGAGATTAAGAGTCACTTATGGTTTGTCTCCCTCCCAATCCCATCTTGTTTCATTTATTCTTCTCCTACCCACTTAAGCCCCCATGTTGCATCACCATTTCCTCATATCAGGGAGATCATATGATAGTTGTCTTTCTCTGCTTGACTTATTTCACTAAGCATGATACAATCTAGTTCCATCCATGTTGTCGCAAATGGCAAGATTTCATTTCTTTTGATGGCTGCATAGTATTCCATTGTGTATATAAACCACATCTTCTTGATCCATTCATCTGTTAATGGACATCTAGGTTCTTTCCATAGTTTGGCTATTGTGGACATTGCTGCTCTAAACATTCGGGTGCATGTGCCCCTTTGGATCACTACGTTTGTATCTTTAGGGTAAATACCCAATAGTGCAATTGCTGGGGCATAGAGCAGTTCTATTGTCAACGTTTTGAGGAACCTCCATGCTGTTTTCCAGAGTGGCTGCACCAGCTTGCATTCCCACCAACAGTGTAAGAGGGTTCCCCTTTCTCTGCATCCTCGCCAGCATCTGTCATTTCCTGACTTGTTGATTTTAGCCATTCTGACTGGTGTGAGGTGATATCGCATTGTGGTTTTGATTTGTATTTCCCTGATGCCGAGTGATATGGAGCACTTTTTCATGTGTCTGTTGGCCATCTGGATGTCTTCTTTGCAGAAATGTCTGTTCATGTCCTCTGCCCATTTCTTGATTGGATTATTTGTTCTTTGGGTGTTGAGTTTGCTAAGTTCATTATAGATTCTGGACACTAGTCCTTTATCTGATATGTCGTTTGCAAATATCTTCTCCCATTCTGTCAGTTGTCTTTTGATTTAGTTAACTGTTTCCTTTGCTGCGCAAAAGCTTTTGATCTTGATGAAGTCCCAATAGTTCATTTTTGCCCTTGCTTCCCTTGCCTTTGGCGTTGTTCCTAGGAAGATGTTGCTGCCGCTGAGGTCGAAGAGGTTGCTGCCTGTGTTCTCCTCAAGGATTTTGATGGATTCCTTTCTCACATTGAGGTCCGTGATCCATTTTGAGTCTATTTTTGTGTGTGGTGTAAGGAAATGGTCCAATTTCATTTTTCTGCATGTGGCTGTCCAATTTTCCCAGCACCATTTATTGAAGAGGCTGTCTTTTTTCCATTGGACATTCTTTCCTGCTTTGTTGAAGATTAGTTGACTGTAGAGTTGAGGGTCTATTTCTGGGCTCTCTATTCTGTTCCATTGATCTATGTGTCTGTTTTTGTGCCAGTACCATGCTGTCTTGATGATGACAGCATTGTAATAGAGCTTGAAGTCCGGAATTGTGATGCCACCAACGTTGGCTTTCTTTTTCAATATCCCTTTGGCTATTCGAGGTTTTTTCTGGTTCCATATAAATTTTAGGATTATTTGCTCCATTTCTTTTTTTTTTTTTTTTTTAAAGATTTTATTTATTTATTTGACAGAGAGAAATCACAAGTAGATGGAGAGGCAGGCAGAGAGAGAGAGGAAAGCAGGCTCCCTGCTGAGCAGAGAGCCCGATGCGGGACTCGATCCCAGGACTCTGAGATCATGACCTGAGCCGAAGGCAGCGGCTTAACCCACTGAGCCACCCAGGCGCCCCTATTTGCTCCATTTCTTTGAAAAAGATGGATGGTACTTTGATAGGAATTGCATTAAATGTGTAGATTGCTTTAGGTAGCATAGACATTTTCACAATATTTATTCTTCCAATCCAGGAGCATGGAACATTTTTCCATTTCTTTGTGTCTTCCTCAATTTCTTTCATGAGTACTTTATAGTTTTCTGAGTATAGACTCTGTGCCTCTTTGGTTAGGTTTATTCCTAGGTATCTTATGGTTTTGGGTGCAATTGTAAATGGGATGGACTCCTTAATTTCTCTTTCTTCTGTCTTGCTGTTGGTGTAGAGAAATGCAACTGATTTCTGTGCATTGATTTTATATCCTGACACTTTACTGAATTCCTGTATAAGTTCTAGCAGTTTTGGAGTGGAGTCTTTTGGGTTTTCCACATATAGTATCATATCATCTGCAAAGAGTGATAATTTGACTTCTTCTTTGCCAATTTGGATGCCTTTAATTTCCTTTTGTTGTCTGATTGCGGAGGCTAGGACCTCTAGTACTATGTTGAATAGCAGTGGTGATAATGGACATCCCTGCCGTGTTCCTGACCTTAGCGGAAAAGCTTTCAGTTTTTCTCCATTGAGAATGATATTTGCGGTGGGTTTTTCATAGATGGCTTTGATGATATTGAGGTATGTGCCCTGTATCCCTACACTTTGAAGAGTTTTGATCAATAAGGGATAGTATACTTTGTCAAATGCTTTTTCAGCATCTATTGAGAGTATCATATGGTTCTCGTTCTTTCTTTTATTGATGTGTTGTATCACATTGACTGATTTGCAGATGTTGAACCAACCTTGCAGCCCTGGAATAAATCCCACTTGGTCGTGGTGAATAATCCTTTTAATGTACTGTTGAATCCTATTGGCTAGTATTTTGTTGAGTATTTTCGCATCTGTGTTGATCAAGGATATTGGTCTATAGCTCTCTTTTTTGATGGGATCCTTGTCTGGTTTTGGGATCAAGGTGATGCTGGCCTCATAAAATGAGTTTGGAAGTTTTCCTTCCATTTCTATTTTTTGGAACAGTTTCAGGAGAATAGGAATTAGTTCTTCTTTAAATGTTTGGTAGAATTCCCCCAGGAAGCCGTCTGGCCCTGGGCTTTTGTTTGTTTGGAGATTTTTAATGACTGTTTCAATATCCTTACTGGTTATGGGTCTGTTCAGGCTTTCTATTTCTTCCTGGTTCAGTTGTGGTAGTTTATATGTTTCTAGGAATGCATCCATTTCTTCCAGATTGTCAAATTTGTTGGCGTAGAGTTGCTCATAGTATGTTCTTATAATATTTTGTATTTCTTTGGTGTTAGTTGTGATCTCTCCTCTTTCATTCATGATTTTATTTATTTGGGTCCTTTCTCTTTTCTTTTTGATAAGTTGGGCCAGGGGTTTATCAATTTTATTAATTCTTTCAAAGAACCAGCTCCTAGTTTCGTTGATTTGTTCTATTGTTTTTTTGGTTTCTATTTCATTGATTTCTGCTCTGATCTTTATGATTTCTCTTCTCCTGCTTGGCTTAGGGTTTCTTTCTTGTTCTTTCTCCAGCTCCTTTAGGTGTAGGGTTACGTTGTGTACCTGAGACCTTTCTTGTTTCTTGAGAAAGGCTTGTACTGCTATATATTTTCCTCTCAGGACTGCCTTTGTTGTGTCCCACAGATTTTGAACCATTGTATTTTCATTATCATTTGTTTCCATGATTTTTTTCAATTCTTCTTTAATTTCCCGGTTGACCCATTCATTCTTTAGAAGGATGCTGTTTAGTCTCCATGTATTTGGGTTCTTTTCAAACTTCCTTTTGTGGTTGAGTTCTAGCTTTAGAGCATTGTGGTCTGAAAATATGCAGGGAATGATCCCAATCTTTTGATACCGGTTGAGTCCTGATTTAGGACCGAGGATGTGATCTATTCTGGAGAATGTTCCATGTGCACTAGAGAAGAATGTGTATTCTGTTGCTTTGGGATGAAATGTTCTGAATATATCTGTGATGTCCATCTGGTCCAGTGTGTCGTTTAAGGCCTTTATTTCCTTGCTGATCTTTTGCTTGGATGATCTGTCCATTTCAGTGAGAGGAGTGTTAAAGTCCCCTACTATTATTGTATTATTGTTGATGTGTTTCTTTGATTTTGTTATTAATTGGTTTATATAGTTGGCTGCTCCCACGTAGGGGGCATAGATATTTAAAATTGTTAAATCTTCTTGTTGGACAGACCCTTTGAGTATGATATAGTGTCCTTCCTCATCTCTTATTATAGTCTTTGGCTTAAAATCGAATTGATCTGATATAAGGATTGCCACTCCTGCTTTCTTCTGATGTCCATTAGCATGGTAAATTCTTTTCCACCCCCTCACTTTAAATCTGGCGGTGTCTTCGGGCGTAAAATGAGTTTCTTGGAGGCAACATATAGATGGGTTTTGTTTTTTTATCCATTCTGATACCCTGTGTCTTTTGACAGGGGCATTTAGCCCATTCACATTCAGGGTAACTATTGAGAGATATGAATTTAGCGCCATTGTATTGCCTGTAAGGTGACTGTTACTGTATATGGTCTCTGTTCCTTTCTGATCTACCACTTGTAGGCTCTTTGCTTAGAGGACCCCTTTCAATATTTCCTGTAGAGCTGGTTTGGTGTTTGCAAATTCTTTCAGTTTTTGTTTGTCCTGGAAGCTTTTAATCTCTCCTTCTATTTTCAATGATAGCCTAGCTGGATATAATATTCTTGGCTGCATGTTTTTCTCATTTAGTGCTCTGAAAATATCATGCCAGCTCTTTCTGGCCTGCCAGGTCTCTGTGGATAAGTCAGCTGCCAATCTAATATTTTTACCATTGGATGTTACAGACTTCTTTTCCCGGGCTGCTTTCAGGATTTTCTCTTTGTCACTGAGATTTGTAAATTTTACTATTAGGTGACGGGGTGTGGGCCTATTCTTATTGATTTTGAGGGGTGTTCTCTGAACCTCCTGGATTTTGATGCTCGTTCCCTTTGCCATATTGGGGAAATTCTCCCCAATAATTCTCTCCAGTATACCTTCTGCTCCCCTCTCTCTTTCTTATTCTAATGTTGTTTTGTCTTTTGGTGTCACTTATCTCTTGAATTCTCCCCTCATGGTCCAGTAGCTGTTTGTCCCTCTTTTACTCAGCTTCTTTATTCTCTGTCATTTTTCTTCTATATCACTAATTCTTTCTTCTGCCTCATTTATCCTAGCAGTGAGAGGCTCCATTTTTTTATTGCACCTCATTAATAGCTTTTTTGATTTCAACTTGGTTAGATTTTAGTTCTTTTATTTCTCCAGAAAGGGCTTTTATATCTCTCGAGAGGGTTTCTCTAATATCTTCCATGCCTTTTTCAAGCCCGGCTAGAACCTTGAGAATTGTCATTCTGAACTCTAGATCTGACATATTACCAATGTCTGTATTGATTAGGTCCCTAGCCTTCGGTACTGCCTCTTGTTCCTTTTTTTGTGTTGAATTTTTCCGTCTTGTCATTTTGTCCAGATAATAGTATATGAAGGAGCAAGTAAAATACTAAAAGGGTGGCAACAACCCCAGGAAAATATGCTTTAACCAAATTAGAAGAGACCCCAAATCGTGAGGGGGTAGAAAGGAGATAAAAAGAGGTTCAAAAAGGAAGAAAGAAAAAAATAAAAGAAAAAAGAAAACAAATAAGAAAAATATAAAAAAGAAAAAATATATATATTGGATAAACTAGTTAAAAAATGTTAAAAAAGAAAAAGGTAAAAGTTAAAAAAAATTTACCAGAAGGCGAGAAAAAAAAACAAAAAATGAAAAAGAAAAAAATCAAATTAACTGCAAGACTAAAAAAAATCACAGGGAAAAAGCCATGAGTTCCATGCTTTGCTTTCTCCTCGTCTGGAATTCTGCTGCTCTCCTTGGTATTGAAACCGCACTCCTTGGTAGGTGAACTTGGTCTCGGCTGGATTTCTTGTTGATCTTCTGGGGGAGGGGCCTGTTGTAGTGATTCTCAAGTGTCTTTGCCCCAGGCGGAATTGCACCGCCCTTATCAGGGGCCGGGGTGAGTAATCCGTTCGGGTTTGCTTTCAGGAGCTTTTGTTCCCTAAGCGCTTTCCGTAGAGTTCCGGAGGACGGGAATACAAATGGCGGCCTCCTGGTCTCCGGCCCGGAGGAGCCGAGAGCCCAGGGCCCCACTCCTCAGTGCGCCCTCAGAGAACAGCGCCCAGTTACTCCCGTCTGCCTGACCTCCGGCCGCGCTCCCAGCTCACCGAGCGTTCGACCGGTTCAAGGTAACCCGGAGCTGTGAGCTTACTGTTGGCTCTGTCTCTGTAGCTGGCTTTCCCGTTCCAATACCCACAAGCTCTGCGACACTCAGACACCCCTGATCCTTCTGTGACCCTGCGGGACCTGAGGCCACGCTGACCCCGCGTGGGCTTCACCCTGGTTTAGCCTCTGGAGCGATGTCCCTCAGCGGAACAGACTTTTAAAAGTCCTGATTTTGTGCACCGTTGCTCCGTCGCTTGCCGGGAGCCGGCCCCTCCCCCCGGGGTCTATCTTCCCGTCGCTTTGGATTCACTTCTCCGCCGGTCCTACCTTTCAGAAAGTGGTTGTTTTTCTGTTTCCAGAATTGCTGTTCTTCTCTTCGATCTGCTGATGGATTTTCAGGTGTTTGCAATCTTTAGATAAGCTAGCTAGCTGATCTCGGGCTAGCTGAAGTAGTTTCAGCCTGCTACTTCTCCGCCATCTTGACTCCTCCTCCCAGTCCACCTTAATATCTTAATGGCATGTTTCAGTGATGCCATTAATCAGATTGAGGAAGTTCCCTTACATTTCTAGATTTTTGAGAGTTTTTTTTTTAATACTATTGTAAATTTTTTTTTACAGTGTTTTCTGCATCCTTTAAGATGATCAAATGGATTTTTTTTTAGTACGTTAATACCTTGCGTTCTTAGATAAACCTCACATAGTCATGATACATTGTCCTTTTTATATATTGTTGGATTCAAACTGGTGTAAGGCTTGTTGAATGTGTTTACAAGATATTGATATTTTGTTTTTCTTAATGACTTTTTCCATTGTGGGTATCAGGGTAATGCAAACCTCAGAGGAAAAATGGAAAAGTGTTCCATCCTGTTCAATTTTCTCAAGTGGTTTATGTAAAATTGGCATTATTCCTCTTTAAATGTTTGGTAGAATTCACCAAGGAAGTCATCTGGGCCTAGAAATTTTCTGGTGTGAAGATTTTAGCTACAAATTCAACTTTTTTTCTTAGATTATTCCATTTCTTTCTTGTTGGGTAAGCTTTGGTAGTTTATGTCTTTCAAAGAATTTTTCTAGTTCATCTAAGTTTTCTAAATTATTGGTTGTAATCCTTCCTTATTACCTTTTGGATGTATGTGAAATGTGATGTGTGATGCTCTGTATTCCTGATATCATTAGTTTCTTCTTTTTTTCCTAATAATTACAATTATAGGTTTATTAATTTTGTCTTCTTAGAAACCAATACTTTCGGGGCACCTGGGTGGCTCAGTGGTTTAAAGCCTCTGCCTTCGGCTCAGGTCATGATCCCAGGGTCCAGGGATAGAGCCCCCACCATCGAGCTCTCTGCTCAGCGGGGAGCCTGCTTCCCCTCCTTCTCTCTTTGCCTGCCTCCCTGCCTGCTTGTGATATCTGTCTGTCAAATTAAAAATAAAAAAAAGAAAAGAAAGAAACCAACACTTGGTTTCATGGATTTTTCTCTTTTTTATTTTCAATTTCATTGCTTTCTGCTCTTGTATTTATTATTTATTTGCTTTGCTTTGGGTTTGATATGTTCATTTTCTTGTTTAGTAAGGCTAAGTTTAGATTATTGGCTTAACCCTTCCTTTTCTAATTTGTTTATGCTGCAGATTTATCTATAAGCAGTATTTTAGCTGCATGCCACCTTTTTATTTTTCCAAACATATAGAAAAGTTAAAATAGCAAAGAAGCATCTATATATCTGTACCTTCAATTCAGTATTTGTTAACAGTTTTCTCACTAAATGAGTATTTTGAAACTGATATGTTTGTTTGAAATTTTAAATTCGTGAATTATTTTTAGGAGGTAATTTTTCAAATATTCAGATGTAATAGTATGTAAATACAGACTTTCTATAGTTTCTCACACCATGTATCGAAGTAATGGGTTTTCATGAAAACAATAATCACCATGAAGTTTTCTTTAATATTATCTTCTCATATCATAAGTCAATTATGTTTAATGGAATGTATTTACTAATATGCTAGAAAGGAAATACAAAGATATAAATTTACTTATAAAATATATAAGCATAGGGACGCCTGGGTGGCTCAGTTGGTTAAGCAGCTGCCTTCGGCTCAGGTCATGATCCCAGCATCCTGGGATGGAGTCCCACATCGGGCTCCTTGCTCAGCGGGGGGCCTGCTTCTCCCTCTGCCTCTGCCTGCCTCTCTGTCTGCCTGTGCCTGCTCTCTCCCCCTCTCTCTCTCTCTGATAAATAAATAAAATCTTTAAAAAATATATATATATATAAGCATAATTATAAAATTGATTGAAACCTCAGTTTTTAGATAGAATAAAAGAAAACTAATGTTAAAAGCTCATTTATGACTATGCAAGATATCTGTTTTTAAGCATTTATTAAAAATGTACTCAGGGCACGTGGGTGGCTCAGTTAAGTGTCTGTCTGACTCTTGATTTGGGCCCAGGTTATGATCTCAGGGCCATAAGACGGAGCCCAGAGTTGGGGTGGGAGAAGTCTGCTTGAGCCTCTCTCTCTCTCTGCTCCTCTCTCCCCTCATGCACACACTCCCGCACTCACTCTCTCTTTAAAAATAAATTATTTTTTAAAAATATACTTATAATCCTCTTTGAAAGCTTGGAGTTGTTAAAGTCAGTGTTTTCTTTACTGTAGTGTGTAAATTTAGTTCCTATTTTGAATATCTCTTCTCTGAATGGCAGGAATGTATCAAAGAAAATTGCCTTTAGCATTCTTGAAAAATTTCAAACCTTTAACCAGTTGAACCTTCAAGTATTATTTAGTATTGGTTTTTAGTAGAAATTGTGTAAGGTAAATTTCATGCCAACAAATCACACAGATAATGAGTGGAGGTGAGGCTACAAAGGAATGTTGTTATCTGCTAATTCGGTCATCTCTCAATTCTGAATCTGATTGAATTTTCTTACGGGTAGTTTTTTCACTTTCTGCATATCTAATCATTTTTGATTGGGTATCAGACATGAATTTTACAGTGTTTGATACTAACACTTTAATCTTCCTATAAATATTCTTGTTCTTAGATACTGTCAAGTTACTTAGAAACAATTTGGTTTTTTTGAGTCTTGCTTGTTAAGATTCACTAGCAAAACTTGAGCAGTATTTGGTCTAGACCTAATTATTTTCTACTCCTGAGGCAATATTTTTCTTCCTACTCTACCAAATATTCTGAATCATAAGGTTTTCCAACCTGGCTGTCAGGAACAGGCTTGCTTCCCAGTCATATGTAAGTAACAGGTATATTCTTTCTAATCCTGTATGGTTTCTTCCCCCAGACTCTGGAACTTTTCTCACAAACATATGCTGCATAACGTTTTGCTGAGTACCAATGATGGACCATTTGCAGATTTCCGCAGTTAATCTTTTGAACAGCTCTCTTCTCTCTGGTCTTCTGTCCCATCAATTCTAGTTGGTTCAGTTTTCCTGGTCCTTGGGACAGTAGGGGTAGAGGCGGCTCTTCCCCTTCTAGGCTATGGAAGCCCCTGGTAGGAAATAAGCTGATGTTACCAAACTGGTAGGTTCTTTCCCTGGTCGATACCTTTTGCCAAATGGCCAAAACAATACAGTATTTGATGGCAAGCATGTAATTTATTCAATGGCCAGAGAATAGAGAAGGGAAGCTCGTGCTCTAAAGTCACCTTCTCCCCAGTTGGGTTTTATGGGGTTAGGGTAATTGAGGGGCTAGTAAGCACATTAACAGAGGGGTTTTTTCCAGGAAGGAGGAGGCTTCAGAACCAAGAGTACCACCTCTTTTCTTCTCCTAAATGGGCACAGTTGGATGGGTCATAGGCTGTTAGGTGTGTTTTTGTTAATTACAGTTAGATGAGGTCATCTGGAGGGTTAACACAGTGTCTAAACTGGATCAAACCAGTCAAAAATTGGATCTTGGGGCCTGTTTGGAGCTGTAGTTTCTGGCATCCCGCCTTAGCTTCTGGTAGCCAACAGTACCTGTGAGCAGGGCTAGAAAACTGAGTTTTTGCGACTTGTTAGTGAGTCCCCAATGACACTGGCGTGGTCATAGGGTTCACCTCATTTATTTCCTTTCTCTCAGGGATCACTGTCTTTTATTACATGCTATCTTTGAATGCCTGGTGTTTTCAAAACCATTATTTCATATATTTTGTTTGTTGTTTTTTTGGTTGTTTCAGATAGGTTAATTCTGGTCCCTGTTACTCCACCTTGACAAGAAGCAGAAGTATCTCATCTAGTTTTAAGAGTAATAGTTAAAATTACGTTTCAAAATGTTTATGGTATGTGTGTGTTCAATGGTACTGTCATTTACTTCTCTTTGGTCATCTGCTTTCTCATTATCCTTGAGCATTACAAGCCTTTCACATTTTTCACATGCTCTCATTTTCCCATTCTGCTCACTCTCAGTGACCAGTCCCATCTCCTGGGTTATTAAGATAATTAGTGGCATTAGGAAATTCTTTCAATATCCCGGACCTTCCCTCTAAGAAAAGCCTTATTTTCTCCCAGTGGATCTCTGAGAGTGAGGTGACAATCCTATTCTTCAGAGCTACCCATTCACTGTTGGCCACCTGTCTGCTTTGTTTACCCTTTGCTGGAAGCAACACCATTCTTTGGTCTCTTTGTTCTAACTTGTGTTTCTCCTTTTCTTTTGATTTCTTCCTCACAGGAAACCTATCAAGTCACTCTAATGTAGTAGAAAACTAAAAACTAGAGAGTTCCTCTTTAGTTACTATTTGATCTCTCTTTTTATCTGAATTTCTCACAAGAGTAGTTTGCAGTTTTTTGTCTTCATTTCCAGCCTGTTGATTTCTCAACTAGGTGTACTCCAGTGGTCTGCCACCATTCTATCAAAATTGTTCTCATTAAAGTAAGCAATGACCTACTTTTTAAATTACCAAATCCAGGAGATGTTTTCCAGTTCTCATTACAGGACCTGTCTAGCTTGTATAGTTGGAAGAAGTTACTGAGAGGAAATAGAATATTTGGGGCAGAAAATTCCATTAATATTTCACATTCACAGTTGTTTGTTACTTCTGATAGCATTATTACTTTAATAACTTCCTTTGGGAGAACTCCAAAGCAAGTTGTTTGTAAAGCACCTTCCATTTATATAGCACATACAGTCCCTGAAGTGTGCTGTAGTACTTCTTAAAATTATAGACAGGCAATATTAAGGAATGCAACCATCTGCAGAGTTGAAGATTACATACAATGTAACAGATTGTCTAAGTAAGTAATATTTTGGCAGAAAATATCTAAAGGGAAATTTTCCTACTTAGGAACATGTTCTTTCTGATTATAAATGTTCATGCTGAGTAAAAAGAAGTTCTAGTAGGTATAATAAAATATAACCCACGACAGTGAATTTACTTTATTAAAAATGGGGCTTGAACTTGTTACCTTGAAAGCTTCTATAGGGTATCTGCCACTTTAATTATCTATGGGTGATAGTTATTTACAAAATGAGTTCTAAGCTTTATTACTTTTATATTGTACTTCTAGGTAATAGTATTTGTTGACCAACCTGTTGTGTTATGACATATATATATTTTTTAAGACTTAGTAGAAAAAAGCAAGATAAACATTATCATTTTAAGCTCTTTGAAATTAGAACATAATTCTTTTTTATCTGATGATTTTCCTGGAATGTCTCATCCCCCTTACTTTGCCCTATTTTTCATCATAGCTCATATCACTTGTTAATATATGTTAATATTTATTTCTCATATCTGGATCCCCTTTGCCCCACTAGAATGTAATCTAATCAAAATATTATTTTGATAACAGCAGTATTTTCAATAGCTAAAAAAGTAACTGGCACACAGTAGGACTTCAATGAGCGCTTGTTGACTGGAAGGAAGAGGGAGGAATCGAGGGAGGAATCAAGTGAGGAAAAAAATGCCAGCGTCCTCTGATAAAAGCTTAAGAACTTAAAACATTTTTTGAAATATGTTTAAAATATTCTGGCAAGCAAATCTTTTAAAAAATGTTTAAAACCTTTGTATAATATCATTCTCTCAAAACTCTTACGCAATTCAAGGAGGTGATTCATACAATTAAGAGAGCTATGTGGTACATTTCTGTAGTGCTTTGGAAAACCAAGCGTGAGTAAGAGATACACTGGAGAGATATATATCTTTTAAGATTTAGAAAGCTTTAATACTTGACATGTATGCTAAAACTCTTTTTCTTTACCTTTTTAAAAATATAGTGATAAATCAGTAGTCTAGTTGTCCTGAGAAGTAGGGTGATAAGCAACCTGTATGAATTATGAGTACTTTCTTTAATGTAGATTTTTTTAAACGTTAGAATGATGTGCATGTTAAATGATAATTGTGATACATTTCTTAAAAGCCAATGTACAATTTAAAAATACGTATTAGGGGGCGCCTGGGTGGCTCAGTGGGTTAAAGCCTCTGCCTTCGGCTCAGGTCATGATCCCAGGGTCCTGGGATCGAGCCCCGCATCTGGCTCTCTGCTCAGCAGTGAGCCTGCTTCCTCCTCTCTCTGACTGCCTCTCTGCCTACTTGTAATCTCTGTCTGTCAAATAAATGAATAAAATTTAAAAAAATAATAATAATAAATAAATAAATAAAAATACATATTAGGAATTACATCTCCTACCTTCATTTAAGTATTTTGATCCCTGCAGTTGAAGCACTTTTTCACTGTAGAGTTCAAATGGGTTTATAAGAGACCTTCCAAAGCACCCTGTGTTTAGTACCTAAAGTCAAAAACTTGGAGTTTGTTCAAAAAGAGGAATAACTGTTGTTGAGAACTGAAGTCTTTTTTTAGGAAAGTACTAAAAGTTTAGGGCACCTGGGTCACTCAGTTAGTTAAGAAAGTGCTTTTGGCTCAGGTCATGATCCTGGAGTCCCAGGATCCAGTCCCATATCGGTCTCCCTGCTCAGCAGGGAGTCTGCTTCTCCCTCTGACCCTCCCCCCTCTCATGCTCTGTCTCTCTCATTCTTTATCTCTCTCAAATAAATAAATAAAATCTTAAAAAAAAGGAAAGTACTAAAAGTTTATAGAACCTAGAGGAAGGTGAGTCTTAGCCATCAAATAAGTTTTTGGAGACTTTCTTTGCAGGGAAAATTTGATCATGTAATTCTCTAATAAAAATCTTTTATTGGTTATATATATATATATATATATCATGTATATATATCTTATGTTAACAAATATCTTATATTGGTTTCATAAATATATATATGTATTTATATATATATCTTATAAAAGATATTCAATATCTTAGGGCACCTGAGTGGCTCAATGGGTTAAGCCTCTGCCTTCGGCTCAGGTCATGATCTCAGCGTCCTGGGACTGAACCCCACATCGGGCTTTCTGCTCAGCAGGGAGCCTGCTTCCTCCTCTCTCTGCCTGCTGCTCTGCCTGCTTGTGATCTCTCTCTCTCGCTCTCTGTCAAATAGTAAATAAAATCTTTTAAAAAAAAAAGATATTTAATCTTACATTGGTATATATATAAATAGGTATTTATATATATTGATTTCATATATATATATATCTCAAGTCATTATATTGCACACCTTGAGCTAATGCAATGTTACAAGTCAGTTATATCTCAATAAAACAAAAAAATAAATTTTAAAAGATTAAAAATTTTTCATTGATTCCCTGTTACTTTTTTCTTTTTTAAGATTTTATTTATCTATTTTAGAGATAGAGCATGTGAACAAGTGGGGAGTGGTAGGAGCAGAGGGAGAGGGATGAGCAGATACTATGCTGAACAAGGAGCCCAACATGGGGCCTGGTCCCTCAACCCTGAGATCACAATCTGAGCTGAAATCCAGAGTCAGACACGTAATCGACTGAGCCACCCAGGCTCCCCGATTACTCTTAAAAAATAATTTATTGTAGGGGCACCTGGGTGGCTCAGTGGGTTTAGCTTCTGCCTTCGGCTCAGGTCATGATCTCAGGGTCCTGGAATCGAGCCCTGCATCGGGCTCTCTGCTCAGCAGGGAGCCTACTCCCCCCATCCTGCCTGCCTCTCTGCCTACTTTTGATCTCTGTCTGTCAAATAAAATCTTTTTAAAAAATCATTTATTATAATATAAGACTTAATAATAAAAAAATAATATAATATATATGTATATATATTATATTAATATAGCTATGTAACAAGATGAAGAACAGCCTCAAAATCAAGAAATAAAGTATTACCTGACCCAGGAGCTCCCCTCAGGTCTCCTGGTTTTGCCTGCCCTTCTCCTATATAAGAGTATTCATTCATTTCTAATGACACAGTTTTTTAAAATTATTATTTTATTCAGATAAAATGATCCAGTTTGTACTCTTATATTTGCTGTTTGACATTTCTCACTCAGCATGCTTCTAAGAATCCTCTATATTGTTGCATGCACTTGTAGGTCATTTTCAATGTTATAAAATGTTCCATTTTGTAAATATATCAGAGTATATTTATCCACCATATTATTGATGGGCATTTGGATTGCTTCCCATTTTGAGCTATTTTGATTAATGCTACTATGACAATTCTGTCCATTTTTACTGGGAATAAACTTGGGACTAGAAAATAGGTACACATAGTGGACCAAATTATATGTTGCATAGAGATTTGCATGTGTTACCTTACATGACAAAAGGGATTTTGCAGATGTGATTTAAGGATCTTGATATAGAGAGATTGTCCTGGATTATCTAGGCAGGCCCAGTATAGTCACAGAGGCCTGTAGAAGGGTCAGAGAGAGGCAGGAGAGTCAGAGGAGGAGATGTGATTATGTGAAGAGGCCCACAAGCCAAGCGGTATAGGCAGGTGGAGAAGTCAAGGAAAAACTCCTTTGGAACCTTCAGAAGGAACAAAGCTCTGCTGATAACTCAATTTTGGCTTAGACCAGTTTTGTACTTCTGACCTCCAGATCTGCAAGATTATCTATTTATGTTATAGTAAACCACCAAATCTGTGGTAATTTGTTACAGCAGCTATAGAAACTCATACAGTATGTAATAGAGTTTACCTATGGTCAGCTGCAATAGTTACTGCCAAAGAGTTTTTTAAATGTTGCATCAATTTAAACTTTCCTTGGCAGTCCACATTTTCCCACATCCTTGTCAGCACTTGCTATTGTTCGTGTTTTTTTCCTTTAACCATTTTGGTGGACATTTAGTCAAATCACATTGCAATCTTAATTTTATTTCCCTAGTGTTTCATGATACTCATTTTCCCACATATTTATGAGCTATTTACATATGTTTTTTCAAAGTTTCTGTTCATTTCTGTAGAACTGCCTGTCTGATTGATTCATAAGATTTTATTCACATATTCTGAAGCCTTTTACTGTTCTCTTTTTTCACCCTTTGGCAGTTTAGTTGTAATTAAATAGATTGATTGTTTCCACTCATTCTTGGGTTGGGTTGGATTGGGGTAGTTGCAGTTTTAATAAGATTCAGTCTATCTCTAATTTTTCTTTATTTGGGGGGAGGGGATGCTTCTCCCATGGTTTTTAATTGAGACGTTGGAGGGTCTTTGTCTCCTCATCCCTGAAAGACTGAGTTTGATCTAGCTCTGCCATCCAGAAGTTTCCAGACAAGGCTCTTCAGCCTTCTGCTTCATGAAACTTCAGAATCTGGTGAATGTCTTCATGGGAAGGAAGAACTGCGTGTGTTTGTGACATGTTCTCTCCCTTCAGCTAGCCTTTGTTTCCAATGTTTCCACAAATATCAAGCATATTTTACTTCTGCCCTTTGAAGTTTTAGACCTAGTTCCCAAGCTTCTCTTGCAAGTCCATAGCTAGCTAAATCTTCCATGGGACACTAGGGTTGAGAGTCCTTAAATTTCAAAATTTATACTCCAGTTCCGTGAACCACTAAAAGCTCTGCTAGTTTTTTCTCCAGCATGTGGTTCTCTGCTTGGTCCCATCTTGAATTTATAAAAAATGTATATTGCTTCTTTAATTGTTACAATGGGAGCCCTGGTCTGCCTCCACTCTTCTTCCCATGTTACTCCCAGGATACATTCCCAACATGACTTTTCTAGTCCCTTCTTATCAGTGCTCTTTTTTTTTTTTTTTTCCTTTCTAATTTTTTATCTCTGTAATGGAGTTTTAGTTTGTGAATAAGTCATCTTCTCTCATCTCATCTTTACAATTACCTGAAACACATGTCTGTATCCTCCCCTTCATATGGATAACTCACATTCGTTTCCCCAATCTCAGTTTAGAAATGAAGTGTTCTTGATATCTCCCTCCCCATATACATGCTTAGATATGGGTTTGACATCCTCTGTCTGCTCCCATAAAGCTCTTATATGTCCCCAATTTTAGTAATTATCCCATTTCATAATGGGCCACCTCCTTGCTTGCCTGTACATTCCACCGGGCTCTAGAAAAAACTTATCAGTACCTCTGTTCCATATTATGTTCCTGTCACAAAGCAGAGTGCTCATTATGTAACTGACATGCTATTGAAATGGATGCCTAAAGTGTTAAATTAATATTTAAAGGCTGTAAGAATTAGGAAATTGAGCAGAAAAATTAAAAATAAAAATACCTTTCATTAAAAAAATAGTAAGCTCTTACAAGCTAAATGAGATCCTAATGTGAAGTGCTTTTAGAAAATAACAGTGTATATGTATGATAAACAGGGACATGAAAGGACACAAATGTTGGGAGTGATTATCTTAGGATAATAGAATACCAAATACTTTTTACCTTTCTCCTTATACTATTATATATGTGATCCTTTGCAATTAAGATTTTATGTCATCAACATAAAACATGAAGCAGTTTTCACTGAGGTAGAAAAAGGAAGCAAACATGAGACTAAGATATTTAATTAAATCCTTCTTGAGGATTTGTTGAACATACAAATGTGACCCAATTGTTAGGAAATGGATAAAGCATTCAGAATTGAAGAGTAGAGTGAAATGCCAAATGGATCAAAGAATTAAATGTAAACTATGGACCATTCGGGGGTTGGAAGAAAATAGTGAGTAAGCTAGGAATAGGGAAAACTTCTCTAACTGATTTAACATCTAGAGGCAATTATGAAAAGATTGATGATTTGATTATATTAAAAATTTTACATGGCAGGAGGCGCCTGGGTGGCTCAGTGGGTTAAAGCCTCTGCCTTCGGCTCAGGTCATGATCCCAGAGTCCTGGGATAGAGCCCCGCATCGGGCTCTCTGCCCCCAGGGAGCCTCCTTCCTCCCCTCTCCCTCTGCCTGCCTCTCTGCCTACTTGTGATCTCTGTCTGTCAAATAAATAAATAAAATCTTTAAAAAAAAATTTTGTGCATGGCAAGAAAAAAACCTTTAGCAAAATAAAAAGATGAGTGACAAGCTTTGCGCAGTGGCAGTATCGTAGCCAATGAGGTTTATCCGAGGCGCGATTATTGCTAATTGAAAAGATGAGTGACAATCTTGAAAAACATTTATAACTTACATCATAGAAAAGAAGCTAGTATCCATACTATAAAAAGCTGCTAAAATGAGAAGAAAAAGAACAATAATCCTAAAGGGAATAAAAGGTAGCTTCCTTTAATTTGAAAAAGATGCTCAGTGTTCCCCATGAATTGAGAAATGCAAAATAAAAGTACATAGAGACACCATTTCTCATCTATCAAATGAGAAAAAAAAAAAAATCAGAGAAGTTTAAAAACATACTCTGTTGATAAGCCTGTGGAGAAACATCACTCTTCACACATTGTGAACTCAAATACAGACCTTATTGGAGGGGAGTTCAGAGTATCTAATGAAGTCATATAAGCATTTGCTTTTTTACTCACAGTTCTGATTCTAAGGATCTATTCTATAGACGCACTAGCAAAACCATGAAGAGTTGTATTCACAGGACTATTCATTGGATCATTATTTGGAATAGAAAAAAAATGGAAGTAGCCCAAGTGTTCATCACTTAGGTGATTAAACAAGCTGTGCGTCGATAGAATGGAATGCCATACAACTATTAAAAAGAATGAGAGGGATGCTTGGGTGGCTCAGTTGGTTAAGGGACTGCCCTCGGCTCAGGTCATGATCCTGGAGTACCAGGATCGAGTCCCACATTGGGCTCCCAACTCAGCAGGGAGTCCGCTTCTCCCTCTAACTCTCCCCACTCTTGTGTACTTTCTCTCATTCTCTCTCTCTCAAATAAGTAAATAAAATCTTAAGAAAGAGAGAGAGAGAGAGACAAAGAATGAGAAAGAGACCCAAAAAAAGAAATGAGGAATATCTTTATATGCTGCTATGGAATGATCTCCAAGATATTAAGTTTAAAAAGTGGAGAAATATGTGTGCAGTATGCTGTTGTTTACCAAAGTTAAGGAGTGGCTTAAGTATATATTTGACTTATATTTTTAAGAAAAGGAAGAATAGGGGTGCCTGGGTGGCCCAGTCGTTAAGCGTCAGCCCTCGGCTCAGGTCATGATCCTGGGCTCACTGGATCCAGTCCCGCATCGGGCTCCCTGCTTAGTGAGAAGCCTGCTTCTCCCTCTCCCACTCCCCCCGCTTGTGTTCCCTCTCTCACTGTCTGTCAAATAAATAAATAAAAATCTTTAAGAAAAAAAAAAAGAAATGGAATAATAAACCATAAAATCCAAAAAATGATTACCAGTAGCAGGGGCGGACGGGAGGGTGTGTGTGAAGAATACATTAGGGAGACCAGGGATAAAAGCTATAGGCTTCTTCAAATGTACTTAGTTGTATAGATTTAGTTTCATTGTCCTATAAATATTTAATGTAAAATTATATATATATAATTTTATATAAAATGGAATTAAAATGGAAGAAGAAATCGCTAAAAATCAAAAGTAAAATGGAAAATCTTAATGCAGATAGATGTTTGTCCAGTTGGTGGCAAAACCACACGAAGAGGTACTCTTTCATTTGACTTTTTACTTATCTGACTATTTCATAATGTTTTTTTTAGCCCTATTGGGATATAATGAAAGGACAATGAGAATTCCATCCAAAAGCCCATGAACTCTTTTCAGTAAATCATGTTACTGAAGATAGTATTATTACTGTTATTCTATTGTGTGTGTTCTATGGAATGGATACTTGATTCCTGTGCAGAAAGCTGAAAACTAGAAACATTTATAGGGGAATGGAGGGTAAAAAGTTGAAGGGATTTTTTGGGGTGACCTTTTTTTTTTTTCTGTGAGATAATAAGGGTGGTCATTTTTGTATTGTAAGTGGATTCAAGATTAGCCAGTTAGGTTGGAGGAGACTTTGTATGCTTTATATTCTTGCAAAAAGGGATAGGGACAAAAATAACAAGTGATTAGAATGTGGAGAAAAAGGAAGCCTTGTACACTGTTGGTGGGAATGTAAATTGGTGCAGCCACTGTGGAAATATGGAGGTTCCTCAAAAAAATTAAATATAGAACTATCATATCTTATCTGGCAATTCTACTTCTGGGTACTTATTCAGGATTTTTGAAGATTTCTTTCTGTTACTGACTTTGTATAACTTGAAGGTTTTTAGATCTATTCAGACTGTTTTATGGCATCAAATACTGTTGGTCTTGTTATTCTACTTCAAAATGTGTACTTTGCTATTTTCGATGAAGTCTTATATAAATATCAATTAAGTGAGTTTGGGTATTGTTTAGATTTTCCATATGCTTACTGATTTTCTGTGTACTGTTTTATCAGTTACTGCAAGAGAGGTGATCGAAATCTTCAATTATAATTGTTGATTTGTCTGTTTCTTTATAGATTAGGCTTCAAAATATGGTTCACATATCAAATGCAGTGGTCAATTTAGGAGGAAAATTATTTTTACTAGCATTTTTAAAAGTCTCATTAGATATTTGGTTTGTCCTTTAGTATAGGCTATTGTAGCATCAGCATATACAAAAGAAAATTTATTTGCCACATTTTGCTTTTATTGTTTATCTTGTTACTGTTTTTAAATTATTTATTATTTATTATTACCTAAATAATAAATAATGATAGTATTATATACTACCATCATTAGTAAAATATAGTATAATAAATAATAAGTAATTATTTATTATTATATATTTTATATTTATATTTTTTATATTATCTTGTTATTATAATATAACATTTATTACAGTGTTTATCATGTTATTATTTTGCTTGGCAGCTTCTATGTTTTTGAAACAGGCATTCGAAGGAGAATACCCTAAATTATTACGTCTTTATAATGACTTATGGAAGCGTCTTCAACAATACAGCCAAAATATGCAAGGAAACTTTAATGCAAGTGGAACTACAGACCTCTGTGTTGACCTACAACATATGGAAGATGACACACAAGACATCTTCATACCAAAAAAGCCAGATTATGAGTATGTTTATTTAATCAGATCTGTTTGTTGTCATGATAAGGATTTTGTCTTCTGTTTTTATTAAAAATTAGAGAATGGGAATATCCTAATCTTCTATATATTTGTAATAATCATGATTTATATGTAGACTGCAGAAGACTTTGCAGCACATAAATGAATAAGTCATTAGTTAAGCAGCCTGGTTCCTAACTGGAATCTGATATAAAGTATGGCACCAAGGAGGGTGAGTAGAAGGTAGGAGATCAGCATATGTGGTCACTATCTTTTAATTGGTAATATACCTATAATTATAATAGATAGTATCATTACTGATGGACCACAGGAATAAATATGATATAAAAGTAACTGGTGTGTTCAGGAACTACAGGGGAAATCTTACACTGGGATAGCTTCTCAGTCTGGTAGGAAAAAACTGAGTATAGTCACAATTAAACCTGAAATGTCTTAGTTTATGCATAAAGTACAGTGTATGTAGTTACTGCAACTAACATACAGTGTATGTAGTTAGGTGCAACTTTGGAAATAACATACAGTGTATGTAGTTAGGTGCAACTTTGGAAAAGAGTATACCATATCAGTAAGTTTAAAGCGGCCAACTTTCCTCCTAAATGGAAAAAGAATATTATTTTCAAATTTCTCTTTGAGCAACAAATGAATTGATTGGTTTGCATATTTTCTTTAAACACCAGAATCATTTAGTGTGACAAGGCTGACTCATGTAACAGCAGATTCTTATCACCTACCTTGTAAAAAAATTTTGGGTGGATATAAATGTTTCTCTTTCAGTTTTTATTTTTCTAAATACTTAAATTTTATCCACTGTAGTGAGAAGTTCTGGCTAGTGAAATATAGGATGTAGAAGTTTTTACTGGCAAAATAAATGGCATGGCTGGGAAGATAGAATGAAACTACATTTTTCTCTTCAATAAATTTTCTGCTAAACATAGAGATTCGATAAGAACTAATGGAAGAGGAGCAAGAGAACTTCACTCATCTCTTGATATACAAAGACCTAATACATTTTTTAATATTATATAAAATAGAATATATATTTTCATTCTATTTTTGGCTTAGTTTTATTTTTAAACCCATATTCTTGCCCCTAAAAAGGTCTAGAAGTATACACAACAAATAGTAATAGTAGTTTATCTCCAGGAGATAGAGTTTTTGTTTTGTATTCTGTGCTTTCCTTAAAATTAAAAAGGAGCATGGTCCATGATAGAGAGGAAACAGAACCCTGTCAGCACCACTGTTCTCCATGGGTGATGTGAGCATACCCAAAGGTGTGGCCCTCTGACAAAGCTTTCACACTGTGAGAAGAAATAGACTTCACTAAAATAATCTAGCCAGTCACACAACAAGCAAATAACAATAACAAACCCTAGAGGTTCAGAGATCTAGTACCCAGAGTTGTAATAATGTATTATCTGAAATGTCCAGTTTCTAACAAAAATAATGAGGCATACATAGAAACATAACAGTATGACCCATACACTGAGTGGCAGTGGAGTTGGGGGGTGTGTGTAAAAAACAAGCAACAGAGACTGCTTGTGAGAGTGACCAAACATCAAATTTAATAGAATAAGACTTCAAATTAGCCATTAGAACTGTGTTCACAGAACTAAAAGTATGATTAAGTAAAGAACTATATGATGACAGTGTTGCATCAAATGGAGATTATCGATAAAAAGATGAACATTATAAAAAAAGAATCAAATGGAAATACTGCAGTTGAACAGTTCAGTTACTAAAATTATAAAAATCGCTAGAGGGACTCAATAATAGATTTGAACTAGCATTAAAAAAAATTATCAAACCAGAAACTAGACTTATTTAGGCCTAAGAACAGATAGAAAAATATGAAAAAAAATGAACAGAGCCTCAGAGAAATGTGTGGCACCATTAAACATAGCAACACATATGTAATGGGAGTGCCACAATAAGATGAGAGAGAGAAAGGAGAAGAAAAAAAAAATACTCAAAGACATAATGGCTGAAGACTTCCAAAATTTATTGAAAAACAATGTACACACCCATGAAGCTCAACAAACTCTGAGTAGGAATAACTCATAAAAACCACAAACAGACACATTGTGGTGTAAGTGTCCAAAGTGAAAGATGAGGAGAAAATCTCGATACGAGGCAAAGAAAAACTACTCACCACTTATAAGGGAGCCCCAAAGATTTATAACTGACCTCTCAGCAGAAACAGAGGAGGCCAGAAGGTGGTCGGCTCATAGTGCTCAAAGAAAGAAACTGTGAAGCAACAATCCTGTATTCAGTAAAGCTGTTGTTCATAATGAAGAGAAGTGAAGACGTAACGAGATGAACAGAAACTGAGAGAGTTTGTTTCTAGCAGACCTAACTTGCAAGAAATAGTACAGGAAGTTCTTCAGGCCCAAAACCAGGTCATCTCAGTCAGTCATTCAAGTACACATAAATGAAGAGCACCAGTGAAGATAGTTAGGAATTATAAAAGATACTATAAATGCGTGTTTTCTCCTTTTTTCTCTTAACTGATTTAAAATGCAGTTGTATAAAATATGCATAGAATGCATTGTTGGGCTTATAACACATAGAAATGCAATATATATGTATACATTTGCCAATAAGAGCATAAAGGATGTAGGTGGGAGCAGAGCTATAAAGTGCTATGGAAATGGTTACAGATTGTAGAGTGATAATTATAATGGCTTATTGTTGGATTTGTGGCATTAATAGATACACTGTATATGGCAGTAATACCACAAAGATAAAATACTTAAAAGAAGAAATTTAACAAAAGAAGTATAAAGCTTATACTCTGAAAACTATAAAATATTGCTGAAAGAAATCAAAGCTACATAAATTGAAAAACATTTCATGTTCATGAATCACTAGACCTAACATCACTAAGATAGTAATATTTCCAAAATGGATCTACAGATTCACCTCAGTTGCTGTTAGAATCTCAGCTGACTTTTTTGTAGAAAGTAACAACCTGGGGCACCTGGGTGGCTCAGTGGGTTAAGCCGCTGCCTTCAGCTCAGGTCATGATCCCAGGGTCCTGGGATCGAGTCCCGCATGGGGCTTCTTGCTCAGCAGGGAGCTTGCCTCTCTCTCCGACTCTCCCTGCCTCTCTGCCTGCTTGTGTGCTTTCTCTCTCTCTTTCTGACAAATAAATTTAAAAAATCTTAAGAAAGTAACAACCTGATTCTAAAGTTCATATGGATTTGCAGGGTACCCTAGGATGACCAAGTCAGTATTGAAAAAAAGAGAATAAAGTAGGAGTTATGCCTCCCAGTTGTGAAACTTACTACAGAGCAATGGTAATCAAGATGATAAGGCCCTGGTAAAAGGAGAGACATACCGATTAATGGAGTAGAATTGAGAGTCCAGGAATGCCTGGGTGGTTCAGTCCGTTAAGTGGCTGCCTTCAGCTCAAGTCATGATCCCAGAGTCCTGTGATGGAGCCCCAAGGCAGCTTCCCTTCTCAGTGGGGAGTCTGCTTCCCCTCTCTTCCTACCCCCACCCCCAAGCATGTTCTCTTTCTCTCTCTCAAATAAATAAATAAGTCTTTCAAAAAAGAAAGAAGAGTGGAAAGTCTAGAAAAGACTTATGTATCAATGGTCAGCTGATTTTCAAAAAGCTTTTCAAGATCATACAGCAGGGAAAGAATACTCTTTTGACAAATGGTGGTAAGACAACTGGATGGTTTCATTCAAAAGGATAAAGCTGGAATCTTACCCCACACCATATACAAAAATAACTCAAAATGGATTTAAA